>NW_027175308.1:0-300000 GCF_028021215.1 Eschrichtius robustus | reverse complement strand
ATTCACCGCACAAGAATATATGTGACTAGTAAGAATCTTAAAACCTATGTATTGATATCTGTCTGGAAGTGAGTCAAGTGGGTGTAAAGCCGCATAAACTCAGCCGTGAAAAGCAGCTAAACCCCATTATAAAAATAAATTACTTTTAAAAACCCGTAAAACAAAGACAGTGAAAGAGAGAGAAATTCTTACACAATTCGTTCAGAGGCTGTGATGCAACCTGGATTGACCATATCTAGACCCACAGCTGGATGAGACATAAGGGTGGACACTCTTGGGGCTGAAAGGTTGGGTGAGGTTGGGTGAGCAAACGCAGACCCTTTAAAGTAATACTGCCTGGTACCCATCCCATGGGTCCCAAATCTCCAGGTTCAAGGGCATCTTCCTACATCGAAAACATGCATGAGAAACCCAGAAGATGGTACACCGTGTGATTTTGAAAGGTTTCTAATACGCACCTCATTTCTCATCTCCTTGTGCTCGGGTTCGCCATTCCAGCTACTTTACTAGCAATCTCCCTACTTGGAGAATCAGCACGTTTAACCTCCTTTTCCCTACAGGTTGCAATTTGTCCTGAGGATGAACGGGAAAAGGGGCAACCAATGAGAGACTAGATCTAGGTGTTGGGACAGGCACAGGTCACTCTATTTTCCCATCAGGAAGAAGAATTAACCACAGGCTCAGCCTGCCGCCCAGAAGCAGAATAGGGCCTGAGGCAATCCTGCGCTTTTGCGGCCAGCTCCCAAAAAAGCGAGTTGAAAAATGGAGCTCAGGGACACTGCAATTCACAAACCCGCAGAGTTATAAATGATAACTCTCATCCACAGATATATTGAGGGAAGGCAACGAAGAGGATTTGAAAGCAAGTCAGAATTGCAGGAAACAGGTTTCAGGAGGTAGATTCGAATCGCCTTTAAAGCACATGAAAAGCGGCAAAACGTCGACAATGATGCCCTTGGCCAAAAAGGGCGTATGCGTTTTTTCCTGAATATATTCAGGAAAAAACGCATACGCCCTTTTTGGCCAACCAAGCAACCTGGAAAGGCAAATCAGCGCTACAAAGAAGTCTCGCTTCCCATCGGTCAAAAGGGTCATGCTGCAAAACGTGTCAAAACCAGAAATGCAAGACAGGCCATGGAGAAATGGCAGCCTTGCTACGCTGATGGGCGGGATGTAAATTGCCAACAGCCACTCTGGAGAAGTGTACGGTGTGTCCTGAAACATCGAAAAACCACAGCTTAGGGAGCATAGGGCACGTCCACTCATGGGCGTATAAATTGGGAAAACTAAAAATCAGCAAAACACAGGCACCCCAAAGTTTAGGGCTGCTCTGTTGACAAGAACCTCCACTTCATGACACCTTAAATATCCCAGGAAAGGGAAAAATGGATAAAGAAGTTGTGGTCCTTATGTACAATGGAATATCACTCAGACATGAAATCAATGTCATAAGGCTAGTAGAAGCAAGATGAGTGGATTTAGGTACGACGATTCTAAGTGAAAGAAGTCACACAGAAAAAGACACTTATCATAAGCTATCACTTATAGAGGAAATGTAAAAACCGCTACACTTCAACTGAATTACAAAACAGAACAGAGTCACACGTTTAGAAAACACACTATGGCTGCTTAACGGGAAAGGTGAGGTGGGGTGATGCATAAAACAAGGGTTTCAAATTCGCTCAGATACCGTTCCATACACCCAATATGTAATAGACAAGACCTACTCCTTGCTCAGTGAACTGGACTCAACACCCCCTATTCACCGCACAAGAATATATGTGACTAGTAAGTATCTTAAAACCTATGTATTGATATCTGTCTGGAAGTGAGTCAAGTGGGTGTAAAGCCGCATAAACACAGCCGGGAAAAGCAGCTAAACCCCATTATAAAAATAAATTACTTTTAAAAACCCGTAAAACAAAGACAGTGAAAGACAGAGAAATTCTTATAAAATTCGTTCAGAGGCTGTGATGCAACCTGGATTGACCATATCTAGACACACAGCTGGATGAGACATAAGGGTGGACACTCTTGGGGCTGAAAGGTTGGGTGAGGTTGGGTGAGCAAACGCAGACCCTTTAAAGTAATACTGCCTGGTACCCATCCCATGGGTCCCAAATCTCCAGGTTCAAGGGCATCTTCCTACATCGAAAACATGCATGAGAAACCCAGAAGATGGTACACCGTGTAATTTTGAAAGGTTTCTAATACGCACCTCATTTCTCATCTCCTTGTGCTCGGGTTCGCCTTTCCAGCTACTTTACTAGCAATCTCCCTACTTGGAGAATCAGCACCTTTAAGCTCCTGTTCCCTATAGGTTGCAATTTGTCCTGAGGATGAACGGGAAGAGGGGCAACCAATGAGAGACTAGATCTAGGTGTTGGGACAGGCACAAGTCACTCTATTTTCCCATCAGGAAGAAGAATTAACCACAGGCTCAGCCTGCCGCCCAGAAGCAGAATAGGGCCTGAGGCAATCCCGCGCTTTTGCGGCCAGCTCCCAAAAAAGCGAGTTGAAAAATGGAGCTCAGGGACACTGAAATTCACAAACCCACAGAGTTATAAATGATAACTCTCATCCACAGATATATTGAGGGAAGGCAACGAAGAGGATTTGAAAGCAAGGCAGAATTGCAGGAAACAGATTTCAGGAGGTAGATTCGAATCGCCTTTAAAGCACATGAAAAGCGGCAAAACGTCGACAATGATGCCCTTGGCCAAAAAGGGCGTATGTGTTTTTTCCTGAATATATTCAGGAAAAAACGCATACGCCCTTTTTGGCCAACCAAGCAACCTGGAAAGGCAAATCAGCGCTACAAAGAAGTCTCGCTTCCCATCGGTCAAAAGGGTCTTGCTGCAAAAAGTGTCAAAACCAGAAATGCAGGACAGGCCATGGAGAAATGGCAGCCTTGCTACGCTGATGGGCGGGATGTAAATTGCCAACAGCCACTCTGGAGAAGTGTACGGTGTGTCCTGAAACATCGAAAAAACACAGCTTAGGGAGCATAGGGCACGTCCACTCATGGGCGTATAAATTGGGAAAACTAAAAATCAGCAAGACACAGGCACCCCAAAGTTTAGGGCTGCTCTGTTGACAAGAACCTCCACTTCATGACACCTTAAATATCCCAGGAAAGAGAAAAATGGATAAAGAAGTTGTGGTCCTTATGTACAATGGAATATCACTCAGACATGAAATCAATGTCATAAGGCTAGTAGAAGCAAGATGAGTGGATTTAGGTACGACGATTCTAAGTGAAATAAGTCACAGAGAAAAAGACACTTATCATAAGCTATCACTTAGAGAGGGAATGTAAAAACCGCTACACTTGAACTGAATTACAAAACAGAACAGAGTCACACGTTTAGAAAACACACTATGGCTGCTTAACGGGAAAGGTGAGGTGGGGTGATGCATAAAACAAGGGTTTCAAATTAGCTCAGATACCGTTCCATACACCCAATATGTAATAGACAAGACCTACTCCTTGCTCAGTGAACTGGACTCAACACCCCCTATTCACCGCACAAGAATATATGTGACTAGTAAGAATCTTAAAACCTATGTATTGATATCTGTCTGGAAGTGAGTCAAGTGGGTGTAAAGCCGCATAAACACAGCCGTGAAAAGCAGCTAAACCCCATTATAAAAATAAATTACTTTTAAAAACCCGTAAAACAAAGACAGTGAAAGAGAGAGAAATTCTTACACAATTCGTTCAGAGGCTGTGATGCAACCTGGATTGACCATATCTAGACCCACAGCTGGATGAGACATAAGGGTGGACACTCTTGGGCCTGAAAGGTTGGGTGAGGTTGGGTGAGCAAACGCAGACCCTTTAAAGTAATACTGCGTGGTACCCATCCCATGGGTCCCAAATCTCCAGGTTCAAGGGCATCTTCCTACATTGAAAACATGCATGAGAAACCCAGAAGATGGTACACCGTGTGATTTTGAAAGGTTTCTAATACGCACCTCATTTCTCATCTCCTTGTGCTCGGGTTCGCCATTCCAGCTACTTTACTAGCAATCTCCCTACTTGGAGAATCAGCACCTTTAACCTCCTGTTCCCTACAGGTTGCAATTTGTCCTGAGGATGAACGGGAAGAGGGGCAACCAATGAGAGACTAGATCTAGGTTTTGGGACAGGCACAGGTCACTCTATTTTCCCATCAGGAAGAAGAATTAACCACAGGCTCAGCCTGTCCCCCGGAACCAGAATAGGGCCTGAGACAATCCCGTGCTTTTGCGGCCATCTCCCAAAAAAGACAGTTGAAAAATGGAGCTCAGGGGCACTGCCATTCACAAACCTGCTGAGTTATAAATGATAACTCTCGTCCACAAATATATTGAGGGAAGGCAACGAAGAGGATTTGAAAGCAAGGCAGAATTGCAGGAAACAGATTTCAGGAGGTAGATTCGAATCGCCTTTAAAGCACAAGAATAGTGGCAAAACTTCGACAATGATGCCCTTGGCGAAACAGGGCGTATGCGTTTTTTCCTGAATATATTCAGGAAAAAACGCATACGCCCTGTTTGGCCAACCAAGCAACCTGGAAAGGCTAATCAGCGCTACAAAGAAGTCTCGCTTCCCATCGGTCAAAAGGGCCATGCTGCAAAAAGTGTCAAAACCAGAAATGCAGGACAGGCCATGGAGAAATGGCAGCCTTGCTACGCTGATGGGAGGGATGTAAATTGCCAACAGCCACTCTGGAGAAGTGTACGGTGTGTCCTGAAACATCGAAAAAACACAGCTTAGGGAGCATAGGGTACATCCACTCATGGGCGTATAAATTGGGAAAACTAAAAATCAGCAAGACACAGGCACCCCAAAGTATAGGGCTGCTCTGTTGACAAGAACCTCCACTTCATGACACTTTAAATATCCCAGGAAAGAGAAAAATGGATAAAGAAGTTGTGGTCCTTATGTACAATGGAATATCACTCAGACATGAAATCAATGTCATAAGGCTAGTAGAAGCAAGATGAGTGGATTTAGGTACGACGATTCTAAGTGAAATAAGTCACACAGAAAAAGACACTTATCATAAGCTATCACTTAGAGAGGGAATGTAAAAACCGCTACACTTGAACTGAATTACAAAACAGAACAGAGTCACACGTTTAGAAAACACACTATGGCTGCTTAACGGGAAAGGTGAGGTGGGGTGATGCATAAAACAAGGGTTTCAAATTAGCTCAGATACCGTTCCATACACCCAATATGTAATAGACAAGACCTACTCCTTGCTCAGTGAACTGGACTCAACACCCCCTATTCACCGCACAAGAATATATGTGACTAGTAAGAATCTTAAAACCTATGTATTGATATCTGTCTGGAAGTGAGTCAAGTGGGTGTAAAGCCGCATAAACACAGCCGTGAAAAGCAGCTAAACCCCATTATAAAAATAAATTACTTTTAAAAACCCGTAAAACAAAGACAGTGAAAGAGAGAGAAATTCTTACACAATTCATTCAGAGGCTGTGATGCAACCTGGATTGACCATATCTAGACCCACAGCTGGATGAGACATAAGGGTGGACACTCTTGGGCCTGAAAGGTTGGGTGAGGTTGGGTGAGCAAACGCAGACCCTTTAAAGTAATACTGCGTGGTACCCATCCCATGGGTCCCAAATCTCCAGGTTCAAGGGCATCTTCCTACATTGAAAACATGCATGAGAAACCCAGAAGATGGTACACCGTGTGATTTTGAAAGGTTTCTAATACGCACCTCATTTCTCATCTCCTTGTGCTCGGGTTCGCCATTCCAGCTACTTTACTAGCAATCTCCCTACTTGGAGAATCAGCACCTTTAACCTCCTGTTCCCTACAGGTTGCAATTTGTCCTGAGGATGAACGGGAAGAGGGGCAACCAATGAGAGACTAGATCTAGGTTTTGGGACAGGCACAGGTCACTCTATTTTCCCATCAGGAAGAAGAATTAACCACAGGCTCAGCCTGTCCCCCGGAACCAGAATAGGGCCTGAGACAATCCCGTGCTTTTGCGGCCATCTCCCAAAAAAGACAGTTGAAAAATGGAGCTCAGGGGCACTGCCATTCACAAACCTGCTGAGTTATAAATGATAACTCTCGTCCACAAATATATTGAGGGAAGGCAACGAAGAGGATTTGAAAGCAAGGCAGCATTGCAGGAAACAGATTTCAGGAGGTAGATTCGAATCGCCTTTAAAGCACAAGAATAGTGGCAAAACTTCGACAATGATGCCCTTGGCGAAACAGGGCGTATGCGTTTTTTCCTGAATATATTCAGGAAAAAACGCATACGCCCTGTTTGGCCAACCAAGCAACCTGGAAAGGCTAATCAGCGCTACAAAGAAGTCTCGCTTCCCATCGGTCAAAAGGGCCATGCTGCAAAAAGTGTCAAAACCAGAAATGCAGGACAGGCCATGGAGAAATGGCAGCCTTGCTACGCTGATGGGAGGGATGTAAATTGCCAACAGCCACTCTGGAGAAGTGTACGGTGTGTCCTGAAACATCGAAAAAACACAGCTTAGGGAGCATAGGGTACATCCACTCATGGGCGTATAAATTGGGAAAACTAAAAATCAGCAAGACACAGGCACCCCAAAGTATAGGGCTGCTCTGTTGACAAGAACCTCCACTTCATGACACTTTAAATATCCCAGGAAAGAGAAAAATGGATAAAGAAGTTGTGGCCCTTATGTACAATGGAATATCACTCAGACATGAAATCAATGTCATAAGGCTAGTAGAAGCAAAATGAGTGGATTTAGGTACGACGATTCTAAGTGAAATAAGTCACACAGGAAAAGACACTTATCATAACCTATCACTTATAGAGGGAATGTAAAAACCGCTACACTTGAACTAAATTACAAAAGAGAACAGAGTCACACGTTTAGAAAACACACTATGGCTGCTTAACGGGAAAGGTGAGGTGGGGTGATGCATAAAACAAGGGTTTCAAATTCGCTCAGATACAGTTCCATACACCCAATATGTAATAGACAAGACCTACTCCTTGCTCAGTGAACTGGACTCAACACCCCCTATTCACCGTACAAGAATATATGTGACTAGTAAGAATCTTAAAACCTATGTATTGATATCTGTCTGGAAGTGAGTCAAGTGGGTGTAAAGCCGCATAAACACAGCCGTGAAAAGCAGCTAAACCCCATTATAAAAATAAATTACTTTTAAAAACCCGTAAAACAAAGACAGTGAAAGAGAGAGAAATTCTTACAAAATTCGTTCAGAGGCTGTGATGCAACCTGGATTGACCATATCTAGACCAACAGCTGTATGAGACATAAGGGTGGACACTCTTGGGGCTGAAAGGTTGGCTGAGGTTGGGTGAGCAAACACAGACCCTTTAAAGAAATACTGCCTGGTACCCATCCCATGGGTCCCAAATCTCCAGGTTCAAGTGCATCTTCCTACATCGAAAACATGCATCAGAAACCCAGAAGATGGTACACCGTGTGATTTTGAAAGGTTTCTAATACGCACCTCATTTCTCATCTCCTTGTGCTCGGGTTCGCCATTCCAGCTACTTTACTAGCAATCTCCCTACTTGGAGAATCAGCACGTTTAACCTCCTTTTCCCTACAGGTTGCAATTTGTCCTGAGGATGAACGGGAAGAGGGGCAACCAATGAGAGACTAGATCTAGGTGTTGGGACAGGCAAATGACACGCTATATTCCCATCAGTAAGAAGAATTAACCACAGGCTCAGCCTGCCGCCCAGAAGCAGAATAGGGCCTGAGGCAGTCCCGCGCTTTTGCGGCCAGCTCCCAAAAAAGTGAGTTGAAAAATGGAGCTCAGGGACACTGCAATTCACAAACCCGCAGAGTTATAAATGATAACTCTCATCCACAGATATATTGAGGGAAGGCAACGAAGAGGATTTGAAAGCAAGGCAGAATTGCAGGAAACAGATTTCAGGAGGTAGATTCGAATCGCCTTTAAAGCACATGAAAAGCGGCAAAACGTCGAAAATTATGCCCTTGGCCAAAAAGGGAGTATGCATTTTTTCCTGAATATATTCAGGAAAAAACGCATACGCCCTGTTTGGCCAACCAAGCAACCTGGAAAGGCAAATCAGCGCTACAAAGAAGTCTCGCTTCCCATCGGTCAAAAGGGCCATGCTGCAAAAAGTGTCAAAACCAGAAATGCAGGACAGGCCATGGAGAAATGGCAGCCTTGCTACGCTGATGGGCGGGATGTAAATTGCCAACAGCCACTCTGGAGAAGTGTACGGTGTGTCCTGAAACATCGAAAAAACACAGCTTAGGGAGCATAGGGCACGTCCACTCATGGGCGTATAAATTGGGAAAACTAAAAATCAGCAAGACACAGGCACCCCAAAGTTTAGGGCTGCTCTGTTGACAAGAACCTCCACTTCATGACACCTTAAATATCCCAGGAAAGAGAAAAATGGATAAAGAAGTTGAGGTCCTTATGTACAATGGAATATCACTCAGACATGAAATCAATGTCATAAGGCTAGTGGAAGCAAGATGAGTGGATTTAGGTACGACGATTCTAAGTGAAATAAGTCACACAGAAAAAGACACTTATCATAAGCTATCACTTATAGAGGGAATGTAAAAACCGCTACACTTGAACTGAATTACAAAACAGAACAGAGTCACACGTTTAGAAAACACACTATGGCTGCTTAACGGGAAAGGTGAGGTGGGGTGATGCATAAAACAAGGGTTTCAAATTCGCTCAGATACCGTTCCATACACCCAATATGTAATAGACAAGACCTACTCCTTGCTCAGTGAACTGGACTCAACACCCCCTATTCACCGCACAAGAATATATGTGACTAGTAAGAATCTTAAAACCTATGTATTGATATCTGTCTGGAAGTGAGTCAAGTGGGTGTAAAGCCGCATAAACACAGCCGTGAAAAGCAGCTAAACCCCATTATAAAAATAAATTACTTTTAAAAACCCGTAAAACAAAGACAGTGAAAGAGAGAGAAATTCTTACAAAATTCGTTCAGAGGCTGTGATGCAACCTGGATTGACCATATCTAGACCCACAGCTGGATGAGACATAAGGGTGGACACTCTTGGGGCTGAAAGGTTGGGTGAGGTTGGGTGAGCAAACGCAGACCCTTTAAAGTAATACTGCCTGGTACCCATCCCATGGGTCCCAAATCTCCAGGTTCAAGGGCATCTTCCTACATCGAAAACATGCATGAGAAACCCAGAAGATGGTACACCGTGTGATTTTGAAAGGTTTCTAATACGCACCTCATTTCTCATCTCCTTGTGCTCGGGTTCGCCTTTCCAGCTACTTTACTAGCAATCTCCCTACTTGGAGAATCAGCACCTTTAAGCTCCTGTTGCCTACAGGTTGCAATTTGTCCTGAGGATGAACGGGAAGAGGGGCAACCAATGAGAGACTAGATCTATGTGTTGGGACAGACACAGGTCACACTATTTTCCCATCAGGAAGCAGAATTAACCACAGGCTCAGCTTGCCGCCCAGAAGCAGAATAGGGCCTGAGGCAATCCCGCACTTTTGCGGCCAGCTCTCAAAAAAGCGTGTTGAAAAATGGAGCTCAGGGACACTGCAATTCACAAACCCGCAGAGTTATAAATGATAACTCTCATCCACAGATATATTGAGGGAAGGCAACGAAGAGGAATTGAAAGCAAGGCAGAATTGCAGGAAACAGGTTTCAGGAGGTAGATTCGAATCGCCTTTAAAGCACATGAAAAGTGGCAAAACGTCGACAATGATGCCCTTGGCCAAAAAGGGCGTATGCGTTTTTTCCTGAATATATTCAGGAAAAAACGCATACGCCCTGTTTGGCCAACCAAGCAACCTGGAAAGGCTAATCAGCGCTACAAAGAAGTCTCGCTTCCCATCGGTCAAAAGGGCCATGCTGCAAAAATTTTCAAAACCAGAAATGCAGGACAGGCCATGGAGAAATGGCAGCCTTGCTACGGTGATGGGCGGGATGTAAATTGCCAACAGCCACTCTGGAGAAGTGTACGGTGTGTCCTGAAACATAGAAAAAACACAGCTTAGGGAGCATAGGGCACGTCCACTCATGGGCGTATAAATTGGAAAAACTAAAAATCAGCAAGACACAGTCACCGCAAAGTTTAGGGCTGCTCTGTTGACAAGAACCTCCACGTCATGACACCTTAAATATCCCAGGAAAGAGAAAAATGGATAAAGAAGTTGTGGTCCTTATGTACAATGGAATATCACTCAGACATGAAATCAATGTCATAAGGCTAGTAGAAACAAGATGAGTGGATTTAGGTACGACGAATCTAAGTGAAATAAGTCACACAGAAAAAGACACTTTTCATAAGCTATCACTTATAGAGGGAATGTAAAAACCGCTACAGTTGAACTGAATTACAAAACAGAACAGAGTCACAAGTTTAGAAAACACACTATGGCTGCTTAACGGGAAAGGTGAGGTGGGGTGATGCATAAAACAAGGGTTTCAAATTTGCTCAGATACCGTTCCATACACCCAATATGTAAAAGACAAGACCTACTCCTTGCTCAGTGAACTGGACTCAACACCCCCTATTCACCGCACAAGAATATATGTGACTAGTAAGAATCTTAAAACCTATGTATTGATATCTGTCTGGAAGTGAGTCAATTGGGTGTAAAGCCGCATAAACACAGCCATGAAAAGCAGCTAAACCCCATTATAAAAGTAAATTACTTTTAAAAACCCGTAAAACAAAGACAGTGAAAGAGAGAAATTCTTACAAAATTCGTTCAGGGGCTGTGATGGAACCTGGATTGACCATATCTAGACACACAGCTGGATGAGACATAAGGGTGGACACTCTTGGGGTTGAGAGGTTGGGTGAGGTTGGGTGAGCAAACGCAGACCCTTTAAAGTAATACTGCCTGCTACCCATCCCATGGGTCCCAAATCTCCAGCTTCAAGGGCATCTTCCTACATCAAAAACATGCATGAGAAACCCAGAAGATGGTACACCGTGTGATTTTGAAAGGTTTCTAATACGCACCTCATTTCTCATCTCCTTGTGCTCGGGTTCGCCTTTCCAGCTACTTTACTAGCAATCTCCCCACTTGGAGAATCAGCACCTTTAAGCTCCTGTTCCCTACAGGTTGCAATTTGTCCTGAGGATGAACGGGAAGAGGGGCAACCAATGAGAGACTAGATCTAGGTGTTGGGACAGGCACAGGTCACTCTATTTTCCCATCAGGAAGAAGAATTAACCACAGGCTCAGCCTGCCGCCCAGAAGCAGAATAGGGCCTGAGGCAATCCCGCGCTTTTGCGGCCAGCTCCCAAAAAAGCGAGTTGAAAAATGGAGCTCAGGGACACTGAAATTCACAAACCCACAGAGTTATAAATGATAACTCTCATCCACAGATATATTGAGGGAAGGCAACGAAGAGGATTTGAAAGCAAGGCAGAATTGCAGGAAACAGATTTCAGGAGGTAGATTCGAATCGCCTTTAAAGCACATGAAAAGCGGCAAAACGTCGACAATGATGCCCTTGGCCAAAAAGGGCGTATGCGTTTTTTCCTGAATATATTCAGGAAAAAACGCATACGCCCTTTTTGGCCAACCAAGCAACCTGGAAAGGCAAATCAGCGCTACAAAGAAGTCTCGCTTCCCATCGGTCAAAAGGGTCTTGCTGCAAAAAGTGTCAAAACCAGAAATGCAGGACAGGCCATGGAGAAATGGCAGCCTTGCTACGCTGATGGGCGGGATGTAAATTGCCAACAGCCACTCTGGAGAAGTGTACGGTGTGTCCTGAAACATCGAAAAAACACAGCTTAGGGAGCATAGGGCACGTCCACTCATGGGCGTATAAATTGGGAAAACTAAAAATCAGCAAGACACAGGCACCCCAAAGTTTAGGGCTGCTCTGTTGACAAGAACCTCCACTTCATGACACCTTAAATATCCCAGGAAAGAGAAAAATGGATAAAGAAGTTGTGGTCCTTATGTACAATGGAATATCACTCAGACATGAAATCAATGTCATAAGGCTAGTAGAAGCAAGGTGAGTGGATTTAGGTACGACGATTCTAAGTGAAATAAGTCACACAGAAAAAGACACTTATCATAAGCTATCACTTAGAGAGGGAATGTAAAAACCGCTACACTTGAACTGAATTACAAAACAGAACAGAGTCACACGTTTAGAAAACACACTATGGCTGCTTAACGGGAAAGGTGAGGTGGGGTGATGCATAAAACAAGGGTTTCAAATTCGCTCAGATACCGTTCCATACACCCAATATGTAATAGACAAGACCTACTCCTTGCTCAGTGAACTGGACTCAACACCCCCTATTCACCGCACAAGAATATATGTGACTAGTAAGAATCTTAAAACCTATGTATTGATATCTGTCTGGAAGTGAGTCAAGTGGGTGTAAAGCCGCATAAACACAGCCGTGAAAAGCAGCTAAACCCCATTATAAAAATAAATTACTTTTAAAAACCCGTAAAACAAAGACAGTGAAAGAGAGAGAAATTCTTACACAATTCGTTCAGAGGCTGTGATGCAACCTGGATTGACCATATCTAGACACACAGCTGGATGAGACATAAGGGTGGACACTCTTGGGGCTGAAAGGTTGGGTGAGGTTGGGTGAGCAAACGCAGACCCTTTAAAGTAATACTGCCTGGTACCCATCCCATGGGTCCCAAATCTCCAGGTTCAAGGGCATCTTCCTACATCGAAAACATGCATGAGAAACCCAGAAGATGGTACACCGTGTAATTTTGAAAGGTTTCTAATACGCACCTCATTTCTCATCTCCTTGTGCTCGGGTTCGCCTTTCCAGCTACTTTACTAGCAATCTCCCTACTTGGAGAATCAGCACCTTTAAGCTCCTGTTCACTATAGGTTGCAATTTGTCCTGAGGATGAACGGGAAGAGGGGCAACCAATGAGAGACTAGATCTAGGTGTTGGGACAGGCACAGGTCACTCTATTTTCCCATCAGGAAGAAGAATTAACCACAGGCTCAGCCTGCCGCCCAGAAGCAGAATAGGGCCTGAGGCAATCCCGCGCTTTTGCGGCCAGCTCCCAAAAAAGCGAGTTGAAAAATGGAGCTCAGGGACACTGAAATTCACAAACCCACAGAGTTATAAATGATAACTCTCATCCACAGATATATTGAGGGAAGGCAACGAAGAGGATTTGAAAGCAAGGCAGAATTGCAGGAAACAGATTTCAGGAGGTAGATTCGAATCGCCTTTAAAGCACATGAAAAGCGGCAAAACGTCGACAATGATGCCCTTGGCCAAAAAGGGCGTATGCGTTTTTTCCTGAATATATTCAGGAAAAAACGCATACGCCCTTTTTGGCCAACCAAGCAACCTGGAAAGGCAAATCAGCGCTACAAAGAAGTCTCGCTTCCCATCGGTCAAAAGGGTCTTGCTGCAAAAAGTGTCAAAACCAGAAATGCAGGACAGGCCATGGAGAAATGGCAGCCTTGCTACGCTGATGGGCGGGATGTAAATTGCCAACAGCCACTCTGGAGAAGTGTACGGTGTGTCCTGAAACATCGAAAAAACACAGCTTAGGGAGCATAGGGCACGTCCACTCATGGGCGTATAAATTGGGAAAACTAAAAATCAGCAAGACACAGGCACCCCAAAGTTTAGGGCTGCTCTGTTGACAAGAACCTCCACTTCATGACACCTTAAATATCCCAGGAAAGAGAAAAATGGATAAAGAAGTTGTGGTCCTTAGGTACAATGGAATATCACTCAGACATGAAATCAATGTCATAAGGCTAGTAGAAGCAAGATGAGTGGATTTAGGTACGACGATTCTAAGTGAAATAAGTCACACAGGAAAAGACACTTATCATAAGCTATCACTTAGAGAGGGAATGTAAAAACCGCTACACTTGAACTGAATTACAAAACAGAACAGAGTCACACGTTTAGAAAACACACTATGGCTGCTTAACGGGAAAGGTGAGGTGGGGTGATGCATAAAACAAGGGTTTCAAATTCGCTCAGATACCGTTCCATACACCCAATATGTAATAGACAAGACCTACTCCTTGCTCAGTGAACTGGACTCAACACCCCCTATTCACCGCACAAGAATATATGTGACTAGTAAGAATCTTAAAACCTATGTATTGATATCTGTCTGGAAGTGAGTCAAGTGGGTGTAAAGCCGCATAAACACAGCCGTGAAAAGCAGCTAAACCCCATTATAAAAATAAATTACTTTTAAAAACCCGTAAAACAAAGACAGTGAAAGAGAGAGAAATTCTTACACAATTCGTTCAGAGGCTGTGATGCAACCTGGATTGACCATATCTAGACCCACAGCTGGATGAGACATAAGGGTGGACACTCTTGGGGCTGAAAGGTTGGGTGAGGTTGGGTGAGCAAACGCAGACCCTTTAAAGTAATACTGCGTGGTACCCATCCCAAGGGTCCCAAATCTCCAGGTTCAAGGGCATCTTCCTACATCGAAAACATGCATGAGAAACCCAGAAGATGGTACACCGTGTGATTTTGAAAGATTTCTAATACGCACCTCATTTCTCATCTCCTTGTGCTCGGGTTCGCCATTCCAGCTACTTTACTAGCAATCTCCCTACTTGGAGAATCAGCACCTTTAACCTCCTGTTCCCTACAGGTTGCAATTTGTCCTGAGGATGAACGGGAAGAGGGGCAACCAATGAGAGACTAGATCTAGGTTTTGGGACAGGCACAGGTCACTCTATTTTCCCATCAGGAAGAAGAATTAACCACAGGCTCAACCTGTCCCCCGGAACCAGAATAGGGCCTGAGACAATCCCGTGCTTTTACGGCCATCTCCCAAAAAAGACAGTTGAAAAATGGAGCTCAGGGGCACTGCCATTCACAAACCTGCTGAGTTATAAATGATAACTCTCGTCCACAAATATATTGAGGGAAGGCAACGAAGAGGATTTGAAAGCAAGGCAGAATTGCAGGAAACAGATTTCAGGAGGTAGATTCGAATCGCCTTTAAAGCACAAGAAAAGTGGCAAAACTTCGACAATGATGCCCTTGGCCAAACAGGGCGTATGCGTTTTTTCCTGAATATATTCAGGAAAAAACGCATACGCCCTGTTTGGCCAACCAAGCAACCTGGAAAGGCTAATCAGCGCTACAAAGAAGTCTCGCTTCCCATCGGTCAAAAGGGCCATGCTGCAAAAAGTGTCAAAACCAGAAATGCAGGACAGGCCATGGAGAAATGGCAGCCTTGCTACGCTGATGGGAGGGATGTAAATTGCCAACAGCCACTCTGGAGAAGTGTACGGTGTGTCCTGAAACATCGAAAAAACACAGCTTAGGGAGCATAGGGTACATCCACTCATGGGCGTATAAATTGGGAAAACTAAAAATCAGCAAGACACAGGCACCCCAAAGTATAGGGCTGCTCTGTTGACAAGAACCTCCACTTCATGACACTTTAAATATCCCAGGAAAGAGAAAAATGGATAAAGAAGTTGTGGCCCTTATGTACAATGGAATATCACTCAGACATGAAATCAATGTCATAAGGCTAGTAGAAGCAAAATGAGTGGATTTAGGTACGACGATTCTAAGTGAAATAAGTCACACAGGAAAAGACACTTATCATAACCTATCACTTATAGAGGGAATGTAAAAACCGCTACACTTGAACTAAATTACAAAAGAGAACAGAGTCACACGTTTAGAAAACACACTATGGCTGCTTAACGGGAAAGGTGAGGTGGGGTGATGCATAAAACAAGGGTTTCAAATTCGCTCAGATACAGTTCCATACACCCAATATGTAATAGACAAGACCTACTCCTTGCTCAGTGAACTGGACTCAACACCCCCTATTCACCGTACAAGAATATATGTGACTAGTAAGAATCTTAAAACCTATGTATTGATATCTGTCTGGAAGTGAGTCAAGTGGGTGTAAAGCCGCATAAACACAGCCGTGAAAAGCAGCTAAACCCCATTATAAAAATAAATTACTTTTAAAAACCCGTAAAACAAAGACAGTGAAAGAGAGAGAAATTCTTACAAAATTCGTTCAGAGGCTGTGATGCAACCTGGATTGACCATATCTAGACCAACAGCTGTATGAGACATAAGGGTGGACACTCTTGGGGCTGAAAGGTTGGCTGAGGTTGGGTGAGCAAACACAGACCCTTTAAAGAAATACTGCCTGGTACCCATCCCATGGGTCCCAAATCTCCAGGTTCAAGTGCATCTTCCTACATCGAAAACATGCATCAGAAACCCAGAAGATGGTACACCGTGTGATTTTGAAAGGTTTCTAATACGCACCTCATTTCTCATCTCCTTGTGCTCGGGTTCGCCATTCCAGCTACTTTACTAGCAATCTCCCTACTTGGAGAATCAGCACGTTTAACCTCCTTTTCCCTACAGGTTGCAATTTGTCCTGAGGATGAACGGGAAGAGGGGCAACCAATGAGAGACTAGATCTAGGTGTTGGGACAGGCAAATGACACGCTATATTCCCATCAGTAAGAAGAATTAACCACAGGCTCAGCCTGCCGCCCAGAAGCAGAATAGGGCCTGAGGCAGTCCCGCGCTTTTGCGGCCAGCTCCCAAAAAAGTGAGTTGAAAAATGGAGCTCAGGGACACTGCAATTCACAAACCCGCAGAGTTATAAATGATAACTCTCATCCACAGATATATTGAGGGAAGGCAACGAAGAGGATTTGAAAGCAAGGCAGAATTGCAGGAAACAGATTTCAGGAGGTAGATTCGAATCGCCTTTAAAGCACATGAAAAGCGGCAAAACGTCGAAAATTATGCCCTTGGCCAAAAAGGGAGTATGCATTTTTTCCTGAATATATTCAGGAAAAAACGCATACGCCCTGTTTGGCCAACCAAGCAACCTGGAAAGGCAAATCAGCGCTACAAAGAAGTCTCGCTTCCCATCGGTCAAAAGGGCCATGCTGCAAAAAGTGTCAAAACCAGAAATGCAGGACAGGCCATGGAGAAATGGCAGCCTTGCTACGCTGATGGGCGGGATGTAAATTGCCAACAGCCACTCTGGAGAAGTGTACGGTGTGTCCTGAAACATCGAAAAAACACAGCTTAGGGAGCATAGGGCACGTCCACTCATGGGCGTATAAATTGGGAAAACTAAAAATCAGCAAGACACAGGCACCCCAAAGTTTAGGGCTGCTCTGTTGACAAGAACCTCCACTTCATGACACCTTAAATATCCCAGGAAAGAGAAAAATGGATAAAGAAGTTGAGGTCCTTATGTACAATGGAATATCACTCAGACATGAAATCAATGTCATAAGGCTAGTGGAAGCAAGATGAGTGGATTTAGGTACGACGATTCTAAGTGAAATAAGTCACACAGAAAAAGACACTTATCATAAGCTATCACTTATAGAGGGAATGTAAAAACCGCTACACTTGAACTGAATTACAAAACAGAACAGAGTCACACGTTTAGAAAACACACTATGGCTGCTTAACGGGAAAGGTGAGGTGGGGTGATGCATAAAACAAGGGTTTCAAATTCGCTCAGATACCGTTCCATACACCCAATATGTAATAGACAAGACCTACTCCTTGCTCAGTGAACTGGACTCAACACCCCCTATTCACCGCACAAGAATATATGTGACTAGTAAGAATCTTAAAACCTATGTATTGATATCTGTCTGGAAGTGAGTCAAGTGGGTGTAAAGCCGCATAAACACAGCCGTGAAAAGCAGCTAAACCCCATTATAAAAATAAATTACTTTTAAAAACCCGTAAAACAAAGACAGTGAAAGAGAGAGAAATTCTTACAAAATTCGTTCAGAGGCTGTGATGCAACCTGGATTGACCATATCTAGACCCACAGCTGGATGAGACATAAGGGTGGACACTCTTGGGGCTGAAAGGTTGGGTGAGGTTGGGTGAGCAAACGCAGACCCTTTAAAGTAATACTGCCTGGTACCCATCCCATGGGTCCCAAATCTCCAGGTTCAAGGGCATCTTCCTACATCGAAAACATGCATGAGAAACCCAGAAGATGGTACACCGTGTGATTTTGAAAGGTTTCTAATACGCACCTCATTTCTCATCTCCTTGTGCTCGGGTTCGCCTTTCCAGCTACTTTACTAGCAATCTCCCTACTTGGAGAATCAGCACCTTTAAGCTCCTGTTGCCTACAGGTTGCAATTTGTCCTGAGGATGAACGGGAAGAGGGGCAACCAATGAGAGACTAGATCTATGTGTTGGGACAGACACAGGTCACACTATTTTCCCATCAGGAAGCAGAATTAACCACAGGCTCAGCTTGCCGCCCAGAAGCAGAATAGGGCCTGAGGCAATCCCGCACTTTTGCGGCCAGCTCTCAAAAAAGCGTGTTGAAAAATGGAGCTCAGGGACACTGCAATTCACAAACCCGCAGAGTTATAAATGATAACTCTCATCCACAGATATATTGAGGGAAGGCAACGAAGAGGAATTGAAAGCAAGGCAGAATTGCAGGAAACAGGTTTCAGGAGGTAGATTCGAATCGCCTTTAAAGCACATGAAAAGTGGCAAAACGTCGACAATGATGCCCTTGGCCAAAAAGGGCGTATGCGTTTTTTCCTGAATATATTCAGGAAAAAACGCATACGCCCTGTTTGGCCAACCAAGCAACCTGGAAAGGCTAATCAGCGCTACAAAGAAGTCTCGCTTCCCATCGGTCAAAAGGGCCATGCTGCAAAAATTTTCAAAACCAGAAATGCAGGACAGGCCATGGAGAAATGGCAGCCTTGCTACGGTGATGGGCGGGATGTAAATTGCCAACAGCCACTCTGGAGAAGTGTACGGTGTGTCCTGAAACATAGAAAAAACACAGCTTAGGGAGCATAGGGCACGTCCACTCATGGGCGTATAAATTGGAAAAACTAAAAATCAGCAAGACACAGTCACCGCAAAGTTTAGGGCTGCTCTGTTGACAAGAACCTCCACGTCATGACACCTTAAATATCCCAGGAAAGAGAAAAATGGATAAAGAAGTTGTGGTCCTTATGTACAATGGAATATCACTCAGACATGAAATCAATGTCATAAGGCTAGTAGAAACAAGATGAGTGGATTTAGGTACGACGAATCTAAGTGAAATAAGTCACACAGAAAAAGACACTTTTCATAAGCTATCACTTATAGAGGGAATGTAAAAACCGCTACAGTTGAACTGAATTACAAAACAGAACAGAGTCACAAGTTTAGAAAACACACTATGGCTGCTTAACGGGAAAGGTGAGGTGGGGTGATGCATAAAACAAGGGTTTCAAATTTGCTCAGATACCGTTCCATACACCCAATATGTAAAAGACAAGACCTACTCCTTGCTCAGTGAACTGGACTCAACACCCCCTATTCACCGCACAAGAATATATGTGACTAGTAAGAATCTTAAAACCTATGTATTGATATCTGTCTGGAAGTGAGTCAATTGGGTGTAAAGCCGCATAAACACAGCCATGAAAAGCAGCTAAACCCCATTATAAAAGTAAATTACTTTTAAAAACCCGTAAAACAAAGACAGTGAAAGAGAGAAATTCTTACAAAATTCGTTCAGGGGCTGTGATGGAACCTGGATTGACCATATCTAGACACACAGCTGGATGAGACATAAGGGTGGACACTCTTGGGGTTGAGAGGTTGGGTGAGGTTGGGTGAGCAAACGCAGACCCTTTAAAGTAATACTGCCTGCTACCCATCCCATGGGTCCCAAATCTCCAGCTTCAAGGGCATCTTCCTACATCAAAAACATGCATGAGAAACCCAGAAGATGGTACACCGTGTGATTTTGAAAGGTTTCTAATACGCACCTCATTTCTCATCTCCTTGTGCTCGGGTTCGCCTTTCCAGCTACTTTACTAGCAATCTCCCCACTTGGAGAATCAGCACCTTTAAGCTCCTGTTCCCTACAGGTTGCAATTTGTCCTGAGGATGAACGGGAAGAGGGGCAACCAATGAGAGACTAGATCTAGGTGTTGGGACAGGCACAGGTCACTCTATTTTCCCATCAGGAAGAAGAATTAACCACAGGCTCAGCCTGCCGCCCAGAAGCAGAATAGGGCCTGAGGCAATCCCGCGCTTTTGCGGCCAGCTCCCAAAAAAGCGAGTTGAAAAATGGAGCTCAGGGACACTGAAATTCACAAACCCACAGAGTTATAAATGATAACTCTCATCCACAGATATATTGAGGGAAGGCAACGAAGAGGATTTGAAAGCAAGGCAGAATTGCAGGAAACAGATTTCAGGAGGTAGATTCGAATCGCCTTTAAAGCACATGAAAAGCGGCAAAACGTCGACAATGATGCCCTTGGCCAAAAAGGGCGTATGCGTTTTTTCCTGAATATATTCAGGAAAAAACGCATACGCCCTTTTTGGCCAACCAAGCAACCTGGAAAGGCAAATCAGCGCTACAAAGAAGTCTCGCTTCCCATCGGTCAAAAGGGTCTTGCTGCAAAAAGTGTCAAAACCAGAAATGCAGGACAGGCCATGGAGAAATGGCAGCCTTGCTACGCTGATGGGCGGGATGTAAATTGCCAACAGCCACTCTGGAGAAGTGTACGGTGTGTCCTGAAACATCGAAAAAACACAGCTTAGGGAGCATAGGGCACGTCCACTCATGGGCGTATAAATTGGGAAAACTAAAAATCAGCAAGACACAGGCACCCCAAAGTTTAGGGCTGCTCTGTTGACAAGAACCTCCACTTCATGACACCTTAAATATCCCAGGAAAGAGAAAAATGGATAAAGAAGTTGTGGTCCTTATGTACAATGGAATATCACTCAGACATGAAATCAATGTCATAAGGCTAGTAGAAGCAAGGTGAGTGGATTTAGGTACGACGATTCTAAGTGAAATAAGTCACACAGAAAAAGACACTTATCATAAGCTATCACTTAGAGAGGGAATGTAAAAACCGCTACACTTGAACTGAATTACAAAACAGAACAGAGTCACACGTTTAGAAAACACACTATGGCTGCTTAACGGGAAAGGTGAGGTGGGGTGATGCATAAAACAAGGGTTTCAAATTCGCTCAGATACCGTTCCATACACCCAATATGTAATAGACAAGACCTACTCCTTGCTCAGTGAACTGGACTCAACACCCCCTATTCACCGCACAAGAATATATGTGACTAGTAAGAATCTTAAAACCTATGTATTGATATCTGTCTGGAAGTGAGTCAAGTGGGTGTAAAGCCGCATAAACACAGCCGTGAAAAGCAGCTAAACCCCATTATAAAAATAAATTACTTTTAAAAACCCGTAAAACAAAGACAGTGAAAGAGAGAGAAATTCTTACACAATTCGTTCAGAGGCTGTGATGCAACCTGGATTGACCATATCTAGACACACAGCTGGATGAGACATAAGGGTGGACACTCTTGGGGCTGAAAGGTTGGGTGAGGTTGGGTGAGCAAACGCAGACCCTTTAAAGTAATACTGCCTGGTACCCATCCCATGGGTCCCAAATCTCCAGGTTCAAGGGCATCTTCCTACATCGAAAACATGCATGAGAAACCCAGAAGATGGTACACCGTGTAATTTTGAAAGGTTTCTAATACGCACCTCATTTCTCATCTCCTTGTGCTCGGGTTCGCCTTTCCAGCTACTTTACTAGCAATCTCCCTACTTGGAGAATCAGCACCTTTAAGCTCCTGTTCACTATAGGTTGCAATTTGTCCTGAGGATGAACGGGAAGAGGGGCAACCAATGAGAGACTAGATCTAGGTGTTGGGACAGGCACAGGTCACTCTATTTTCCCATCAGGAAGAAGAATTAACCACAGGCTCAGCCTGCCGCCCAGAAGCAGAATAGGGCCTGAGGCAATCCCGCGCTTTTGCGGCCAGCTCCCAAAAAAGCGAGTTGAAAAATGGAGCTCAGGGACACTGAAATTCACAAACCCACAGAGTTATAAATGATAACTCTCATCCACAGATATATTGAGGGAAGGCAACGAAGAGGATTTGAAAGCAAGGCAGAATTGCAGGAAACAGATTTCAGGAGGTAGATTCGAATCGCCTTTAAAGCACATGAAAAGCGGCAAAACGTCGACAATGATGCCCTTGGCCAAAAAGGGCGTATGCGTTTTTTCCTGAATATATTCAGGAAAAAACGCATACGCCCTTTTTGGCCAACCAAGCAACCTGGAAAGGCAAATCAGCGCTACAAAGAAGTCTCGCTTCCCATCGGTCAAAAGGGTCTTGCTGCAAAAAGTGTCAAAACCAGAAATGCAGGACAGGCCATGGAGAAATGGCAGCCTTGCTACGCTGATGGGCGGGATGTAAATTGCCAACAGCCACTCTGGAGAAGTGTACGGTGTGTCCTGAAACATCGAAAAAACACAGCTTAGGGAGCATAGGGCACGTCCACTCATGGGCGTATAAATTGGGAAAACTAAAAATCAGCAAGACACAGGCACCCCAAAGTTTAGGGCTGCTCTGTTGACAAGAACCTCCACTTCATGACACCTTAAATATCCCAGGAAAGAGAAAAATGGATAAAGAAGTTGTGGTCCTTAGGTACAATGGAATATCACTCAGACATGAAATCAATGTCATAAGGCTAGTAGAAGCAAGATGAGTGGATTTAGGTACGACGATTCTAAGTGAAATAAGTCACACAGGAAAAGACACTTATCATAAGCTATCACTTAGAGAGGGAATGTAAAAACCGCTACACTTGAACTGAATTACAAAACAGAACAGAGTCACACGTTTAGAAAACACACTATGGCTGCTTAACGGGAAAGGTGAGGTGGGGTGATGCATAAAACAAGGGTTTCAAATTCGCTCAGATACCGTTCCATACACCCAATATGTAATAGACAAGACCTACTCCTTGCTCAGTGAACTGGACTCAACACCCCCTATTCACCGCACAAGAATATATGTGACTAGTAAGAATCTTAAAACCTATGTATTGATATCTGTCTGGAAGTGAGTCAAGTGGGTGTAAAGCCGCATAAACACAGCCGTGAAAAGCAGCTAAACCCCATTATAAAAATAAATTACTTTTAAAAACCCGTAAAACAAAGACAGTGAAAGAGAGAGAAATTCTTACACAATTCGTTCAGAGGCTGTGATGCAACCTGGATTGACCATATCTAGACCCACAGCTGGATGAGACATAAGGGTGGACACTCTTGGGGCTGAAAGGTTGGGTGAGGTTGGGTGAGCAAACGCAGACCCTTTAAAGTAATACTGCGTGGTACCCATCCCAAGGGTCCCAAATCTCCAGGTTCAAGGGCATCTTCCTACATCGAAAACATGCATGAGAAACCCAGAAGATGGTACACCGTGTGATTTTGAAAGATTTCTAATACGCACCTCATTTCTCATCTCCTTGTGCTCGGGTTCGCCATTCCAGCTACTTTACTAGCAATCTCCCTACTTGGAGAATCAGCACCTTTAACCTCCTGTTCCCTACAGGTTGCAATTTGTCCTGAGGATGAACGGGAAGAGGGGCAACCAATGAGAGACTAGATCTAGGTTTTGGGACAGGCACAGGTCACTCTATTTTCCCATCAGGAAGAAGAATTAACCACAGGCTCAACCTGTCCCCCGGAACCAGAATAGGGCCTGAGACAATCCCGTGCTTTTACGGCCATCTCCCAAAAAAGACAGTTGAAAAATGGAGCTCAGGGGCACTGCCATTCACAAACCTGCTGAGTTATAAATGATAACTCTCGTCCACAAATATATTGAGGGAAGGCAACGAAGAGGATTTGAAAGCAAGGCAGAATTGCAGGAAACAGATTTCAGGAGGTAGATTCGAATCGCCTTTAAAGCACAAGAAAAGTGGCAAAACTTCGACAATGATGCCCTTGGCCAAACAGGGCGTATGCGTTTTTTCCTGAATATATTCAGGAAAAAACGCATACGCCCTGTTTGGCCAACCAAGCAACCTGGAAAGGCTAATCAGCGCTACAAAGAAGTCTCGCTTCCCATCGGTCAAAAGGGCCATGCTGCAAAAAGTGTCAAAACCAGAAATGCAGGACAGGCCATGGAGAAATGGCAGCCTTGCTACGCTGATGGGAGGGATGTAAATTGCCAACAGCCACTCTGGAGAAGTGTACGGTGTGTCCTGAAACATCGAAAAAACACAGCTTAGGGAGCATAGGGCACATCCACTCATGGGCGTATAAATTGGGAAAACTAAAAATCAGCAAGACACAGGCACCCCAAAATTTAGGGCTGCTCTTTTGACAAAAACCTCCACTTCATGACACCTTAAATATCCCAGGAAAGAGAAAAATGGATAAAATTGTTGTGGCCCTTATGTACAATGGAATATCACTCAGACATGAAATCAATGTCATAAGGCTAGTAGAAACAAGATGAGTGGATTTAGGTACGACGAATCTAAGTGAAATAAGTCACACAGGAAAAGACACTTATCATAAGCTATCACTTATAGAGGGAATGTAAAAACCGCTACACTTGAACTGAATTACAAAACAGAACAGAGTCACACGTTTAGAAAACACACTATGGCTGCTTAACGGGAAAGGTGAGGTGGGGTGATGCATAAAACAAGGATTTCAAATTGGCTCAGATACCGTTCCATACACACAATATGTAATAGACAAGACCTACTCCTTGCTCAGTGAACTGGACTCATCACCCCCTATTCACCGCACAAGAATATATGTGACTAGTAAGAATCTTAAAACCTATGTATTGATATCTGTCTGGAAGTGAGTCAAGTGGGTGTAAAGCCGCATAAACACAGCCGTGAAAAGCAGCTAAACCCCATTATAAAAATAAATTACTTTTAAAAACCCGTAAAACAAAGACAGTGAAAGAGAGAGAAATTCTTACAAAATTCGTTCAGAGGCTGTGATGCAACCTGGATTGACCATATCTAGACCAACAGCTGTATGAGACATAAGGGTGGACACTCTTGGGGCTGAAAGGTTGGCTGAGGTTGGGTGAGCAAACACAGACCCTTTAAAGAAATACTGCCTGGTACCCATCCCATGGGTCCCAAATCTCCAGGTTCAAGTGCATCTTCCTACATCGAAAACATGCATCAGAAACCCAGAAGATGGTACACCGTGTGATTTTGAAAGGTTTCTAATACGCACCTCATTTCTCATCTCCTTGTGCTCGGGTTCGCCATTCCAGCTACTTTACTAGCAATCTCCCTACTTGGAGAATCAGCACGTTTAACCTCCTTTTCCCTACAGGTTGCAATTTGTCCTGAGGATGAACGGGAAGAGGGGCAACCAATGAGAGACTAGATCTAGGTGTTGGGACAGGCAAATGACACGCTATATTCCCATCAGTAAGAAGAATTAACCACAGGCTCAGCCTGCCGCCCAGAAGCAGAATAGGGCCTGAGGCAATCCCGCGCTTTTGCGGCCAGCTCCCAAAAAAGCGAGTTGAAAAATGGAGCTCAGGGACACTGAAATTCACAAACCGACAGAGTTATAAATGATAACTCTCATCCACAGATATATTGAGGGAAGGCAACGAAGAGGATTTGAAAGCAAGGCAGAATTGCAGGAAACAGATTTCAGGAGGTAGATTCGAATCGCCTTTAAAGCACATGAAAAGCGGCAAAACGTCGACAATGATGCCCTTGGCCAAAAAGGGCGTATGCGTTTTTTCCTGAATATATTCAGGAAAAAACGCATACGCCCTTTTTGGCCAACCAAGCAACCTGGAAAGGCAAATCAGCGCTACAAAGAAGTCTCGCTTCCCATCGGTCAAAAGGGTCTTGCTGCAAAAAGTGTCAAAACCAGAAATGCAGGACAGGCCATGGAGAAATGGCAGCCTTGCTACGCTGATGGGCGGGATGTAAATTGCCAACAGCCACTCTGGAGAAGTGTACGGTGTGTCCTGAAACATCGAAAAAACACAGCTTAGGGAGCATAGGGCACGTCCACTCATGGGCGTATAAATTGGGAAAACTAAAAATCAGCAAGACACAGGCACCCCAAAGTTTAGGGCTGCTCTGTTGACAAGAACCTCCACTTCATGACACCTTAAATATCCCAGGAAAGAGAAAAATGGATAAAGAAGTTGTGGTCCTTATGTACAATGGAATATCACTCAGACATGAAATCAATGTCATAAGGCTAGTAGAAGCAAGGTGA
Organism: Eschrichtius robustus; assembly: GCF_028021215.1. Taxonomy (NCBI): domain Eukaryota; kingdom Metazoa; phylum Chordata; class Mammalia; order Artiodactyla; family Eschrichtiidae; genus Eschrichtius; species Eschrichtius robustus. The sequence goes on along the minus strand of NW_027175308.1, from coordinate 273,892 downwards.
GTGGATTTAGGTACGACGATTCTAAGTGAAATAAGTCACACAGAAAAAGACACTTATCATAAGCTATCACTTAGAGAGGGAATGTAAAAACCGCTACACTTGAACTGAATTACAAAAGAGAACAGAGTCACACGTTTAGAAAACACACTATGGCTGCTTAACGGGAAAGGTGAGGTGGGGTGATGCATAAAACAAGGGTTTCAAATTCGCTCAGATACCGTTCCATACACCCAATATGTAATAGACAAGACCTACTCCTTGCTCAGTGAACTGGACTCAACACCCCCTATTCACCGCACAAGAATATATGTGACTAGTAAGAATCTTAAAACCTATGTATTGATATCTGTCTGGAAGTGAGTCAAGTGGGTGTAAAGCCGCATAAACACAGCCGTGAAAAGCAGCTAAACCCCATTATAAAAATAAATTACTTTTAAAAACCCGTAAAACAAAGACAGTGAAAGAGAGAGAAATTCTTACACAATTCGTTCAGAGGCTGTGATGCAACCTGGATTGACCATATCTAGACACACAGCTGGATGAGACATAAGGGTGGACACTCTTGGGGCTGAAAGGTTGGGTGAGGTTGGGTGAGCAAACGCAGACCCTTTAAAGTAATACTGCCTGGTACCCATCCCATGGGTCCCAAATCTCCAGGTTCAAGGGCATCTTCCTACATCGAAAACATGCATGAGAAACCCAGAAGATGGTACACCGTGTAATTTTGAAAGGTTTCTAATACGCACCTCATTTCTCATCTCCTTGTGCTCGGGTTCGCCTTTCCAGCTACTTTACTAGCAATCTCCCTACTTGGAGAATCAGCACCTTTAAGCTCCTGTTCACTATAGGTTGCAATTTGTCCTGAGGATGAACGGGAAGAGGGGCAACCAATGAGAGACTAGATCTAGGTGTTGGGACAGGCACAGGTCACTCTATTTTCCCATCAGGAAGAAGAATTAACCACAGGCTCAGCCTGCCGCCCAGAAGCAGAATAGGGCCTGAGGCAATCCCGCGCTTTTGCGGCCAGCTCCCAAAAAAGCGAGTTGAAAAATGGAGCTCAGGGACACTGAAATTCACAAACCCACAGAGTTATAAATGATAACTCTCATCCACAGATATATTGAGGGAAGGCAACGAAGAGGATTTGAAAGCAAGGCAGAATTGCAGGAAACAGATTTCAGGAGGTAGATTCGAATCGCCTTTAAAGCACATGAAAAGCGGCAAAACGTCGACAATGATGCCCTTGGCCAAAAAGGGCGTATGCGTTTTTTCCTGAATATATTCAGGAAAAAACGCATACGCCCTTTTTGGCCAACCAAGCAACCTGGAAAGGCAAATCAGCGCTACAAAGAAGTCTCGCTTCCCATCGGTCAAAAGGGTCTTGCTGCAAAAAGTGTCAAAACCAGAAATGCAGGACAGGCCATGGAGAAATGGCAGCCTTGCTACGCTGATGGGCGGGATGTAAATTGCCAACAGCCACTCTGGAGAAGTGTACGGTGTGTCCTGAAACATCGAAAAAACACAGCTTAGGGAGCATAGGGCACGTCCACTCATGGGCGTATAAATTGGGAAAACTAAAAATCAGCAAGACACAGGCACCCCAAAGTTTAGGGCTGCTCTGTTGACAAGAACCTCCACTTCATGACACCTTAAATATCCCAGGAAAGAGAAAAATGGATAAAGAAGTTGTGGTCCTTAGGTACAATGGAATATCACTCAGACATGAAATCAATGTCATAAGGCTAGTAGAAGCAAGATGAGTGGATTTAGGTACGACGATTCTAAGTGAAATAAGTCACACAGGAAAAGACACTTATCATAAGCTATCACTTAGAGAGGGAATGTAAAAACCGCTACACTTGAACTGAATTACAAAACAGAACAGAGTCACACGTTTAGAAAACACACTATGGCTGCTTAACGGGAAAGGTGAGGTGGGGTGATGCATAAAACAAGGGTTTCAAATTAGCTCAGATACCGTTCCATACACCCAATATGTAATAGACAAGACCTACTCCTTGCTCAGTGAACTGGACTCAACACCCCCTATTCACCGCACAAGAATATATGTGACTAGTAAGAATCTTAAAACCTATGTATTGATATCTGTCTGGAAGTGAGTCAAGTGGGTGTAAAGCCGCATAAACACAGCCGTGAAAAGCAGCTAAACCCCATTATAAAAATAAATTACTTTTAAAAACCCGTAAAACAAAGACAGTGAAAGAGAGAGAAATTCTTACACAATTCGTTCAGAGGCTGTGATGCAACCTGGATTGACCATATCTAGACCCACAGCTGGATGAGACATAAGGGTGGACACTCTTGGGCCTGAAAGGTTGGGTGAGGTTGGGTGAGCAAACGCAGACCCTTTAAAGTAATACTGCGTGGTACCCATCCCATGGGTCCCAAATCTCCAGGTTCAAGGGCATCTTCCTACATTGAAAACATGCATGAGAAACCCAGAAGATGGTACACCGTGTGATTTTGAAAGGTTTCTAATACGCACCTCATTTCTCATCTCCTTGTGCTCGGGTTCGCCATTCCAGCTACTTTACTAGCAATCTCCCTACTTGGAGAATCAGCACCTTTAACCTCCTGTTCCCTACAGGTTGCAATTTGTCCTGAGGATGAACGGGAAGAGGGGCAACCAATGAGAGACTAGATCTAGGTTTTGGGACAGGCACAGGTCACTCTATTTTCCCATCAGGAAGAAGAATTAACCACAGGCTCAGCCTGTCCCCCGGAACCAGAATAGGGCCTGAGACAATCCCGTGCTTTTGCGGCCATCTCCCAAAAAAGACAGTTGAAAAATGGAGCTCAGGGGCACTGCCATTCACAAACCTGCTGAGTTATAAATGATAACTCTCGTCCACAAATATATTGAGGGAAGGCAACGAAGAGGATTTGAAAGCAAGGCAGAATTGCAGGAAACAGATTTCAGGAGGTAGATTCGAATCGCCTTTAAAGCACAAGAATAGTGGCAAAACTTCGACAATGATGCCCTTGGCGAAACAGGGCGTATGCGTTTTTTCCTGAATATATTCAGGAAAAAACGCATACGCCCTGTTTGGCCAACCAAGCAACCTGGAAAGGCTAATCAGCGCTACAAAGAAGTCTCGCTTCCCATCGGTCAAAAGGGCCATGCTGCAAAAAGTGTCAAAACCAGAAATGCAGGACAGGCCATGGAGAAATGGCAGCCTTGCTACGCTGATGGGAGGGATGTAAATTGCCAACAGCCACTCTGGAGAAGTGTACGGTGTATCCTGAAACATCGAAAAAACACAGCTTAGGGAGCATAGGGTACATCCACTCATGGGCGTATAAATTGGGAAAACTAAAAATCAGCAAGACACAGGCACCCCAAAGTATAGGGCTGCTCTGTTGACAAGAACCTCCACTTCATGACACTTTAAATATCCCAGGAAAGAGAAAAATGGATAAAGAAGTTGTGGTCCTTATGTACAATGGAATATCACTCAGACATGAAATCAATGTCATAAGGCTAGTAGAAGCAAGATGAGTGGATTTAGGTACGACGATTCTAAGTGAAATAAGTCACACAGAAAAAGACACTTATCATAAGCTATCACTTAGAGAGGGAATGTAAAAACCGCTACACTTGAACTGAATTACAAAACAGAACAGAGTCACACGTTTAGAAAACACACTATGGCTGCTTAACGGGAAAGGTGAGGTGGGGTGATGCATAAAACAAGGGTTTCAAATTAGCTCAGATACCGTTCCATACACCCAATATGTAATAGACAAGACCTACTCCTTGCTCAGTGAACTGGACTCAACACCCCCTATTCACCGCACAAGAATATATGTGACTAGTAAGAATCTTAAAACCTATGTATTGATATCTGTCTGGAAGTGAGTCAAGTGGGTGTAAAGCCGCATAAACACAGCCGTGAAAAGCAGCTAAACCCCATTATAAAAATAAATTACTTTTAAAAACCCGTAAAACAAAGACAGTGAAAGAGAGAGAAATTCTTACACAATTCATTCAGAGGCTGTGATGCAACCTGGATTGACCATATCTAGACCCACAGCTGGATGAGACATAAGGGTGGACACTCTTGGGCCTGAAAGGTTGGGTGAGGTTGGGTGAGCAAACGCAGACCCTTTAAAGTAATACTGCGTGGTACCCATCCCATGGGTCCCAAATCTCCAGGTTCAAGGGCATCTTCCTACATTGAAAACATGCATGAGAAACCCAGAAGATGGTACACCGTGTGATTTTGAAAGGTTTCTAATACGCACCTCATTTCTCATCTCCTTGTGCTCGGGTTCGCCATTCGAGCTACTTTACTAGCAATCTCCCTACTTGGAGAATCAGCACCTTTAACCTCCTGTTCCCTACAGGTTGCAATTTGTCCTGAGGATGAACGGGAAGAGGGGCAACCAATGAGAGACTAGATCTAGGTTTTGGGACAGGCACAGGTCACTCTATTTTCCCATCAGGAAGAAGAATTAACCACAGGCTCAGCCTGTCCCCCGGAACCAGAATAGGGCCTGAGACAATCCCGTGCTTTTGCGGCCATCTCCCAAAAAAGACAGTTGAAAAATGGAGCTCAGGGGCACTGCCATTCACAAACCTGCTGAGTTATAAATGATAACTCTCGTCCACAAATATATTGAGGGAAGGCAACGAAGAGGATTTGAAAGCAAGGCAGAATTGCAGGAAACAGATTTCAGGAGGTAGATTCGAATCGCCTTTAAAGCACAAGAATAGTGGCAAAACTTCGACAATGATGCCCTTGGCGAAACAGGGCGTATGCGTTTTTTCCTGAATATATTCAGGAAAAAACGCATACGCCCTGTTTGGCCAACCAAGCAACCTGGAAAGGCTAATCAGCGCTACAAAGAAGTCTCGCTTCCCATCGGTCAAAAGGGCCATGCTGCAAAAAGTGTCAAAACCAGAAATGCAGGACAGGCCATGGAGAAATGGCAGCCTTGCTACGCTGATGGGAGGGATGTAAATTGCCAACAGCCACTCTGGAGAAGTGTACGGTGTGTCCTGAAACATCGAAAAAACACAGCTTAGGGAGCATAGGGTACATCCACTCATGGGCGTATAAATTGGGAAAACTAAAAATCAGCAAGACACAGGCACCCCAAAGTATAGGGCTGCTCTGTTGACAAGAACCTCCACTTCATGACACTTTAAATATCCCAGGAAAGAGAAAAATGGATAAAGAAGTTGTGGCCCTTATGTACAATGGAATATCACTCAGACATGAAATCAATGTCATAAGGCTAGTAGAAGCAAAATGAGTGGATTTAGGTACGACGATTCTAAGTGAAATAAGTCACACAGGAAAAGACACTTATCATAACCTATCACTTATAGAGGGAATGTAAAAACCGCTACACTTGAACTAAATTACAAAAGAGAACAGAGTCACACGTTTAGAAAACACACTATGGCTGCTTAACGGGAAAGGTGAGGTGGGGTGATGCATAAAACAAGGGTTTCAAATTCGCTCAGATACAGTTCCATACACCCAATATGTAATAGACAAGACCTACTCCTTGCTCAGTGAACTGGACTCAACACCCCCTATTCACCGTACAAGAATATATGTGACTAGTAAGAATCTTAAAACCTATGTATTGATATCTGTCTGGAAGTGAGTCAAGTGGGTGTAAAGCCGCATAAACACAGCCGTGAAAAGCAGCTAAACCCCATTATAAAAATAAATTACTTTTAAAAACCCGTAAAACAAAGACAGTGAAAGAGAGAGAAATTCTTACAAAATTCGTTCAGAGGCTGTGATGCAACCTGGATTGACCATATCTAGACCAACAGCTGTATGAGACATAAGGGTGGACACTCTTGGGGCTGAAAGGTTGGCTGAGGTTGGGTGAGCAAACACAGACCCTTTAAAGAAATACTGCCTGGTACCCATCCCATGGGTCCCAAATCTCCAGGTTCAAGTGCATCTTCCTACATCGAAAACATGCATCAGAAACCCAGAAGATGGTACACCGTGTGATTTTGAAAGGTTTCTAATACGCACCTCATTTCTCATCTCCTTGTGCTCGGGTTCGCCATTCCAGCTACTTTACTAGCAATCTCCCTACTTGGAGAATCAGCACGTTTAACCTCCTTTTCCCTACAGGTTGCAATTTGTCCTGAGGATGAACGGGAAGAGGGGCAACCAATGAGAGACTAGATCTAGGTGTTGGGACAGGCAAATGACACGCTATATTCCCATCAGTAAGAAGAATTAACCACAGGCTCAGCCTGCCGCCCAGAAGCAGAATAGGGCCTGAGGCAGTCCCGCGCTTTTGCGGCCAGCTCCCAAAAAAGTGAGTTGAAAAATGGAGCTCAGGGACACTGCAATTCACAAACCCGCAGAGTTATAAATGATAACTCTCATCCACAGATATATTGAGGGAAGGCAACGAAGAGGATTTGAAAGCAAGGCAGAATTGCAGGAAACAGATTTCAGGAGGTAGATTCGAATCGCCTTTAAAGCACATGAAAAGCGGCAAAACGTCGAAAATTATGCCCTTGGCCAAAAAGGGAGTATGCATTTTTTCCTGAATATATTCAGGAAAAAACGCATACGCCCTGTTTGGCCAACCAAGCAACCTGGAAAGGCAAATCAGCGCTACAAAGAAGTCTCGCTTCCCATCGGTCAAAAGGGCCATGCTGCAAAAAGTGTCAAAACCAGAAATGCAGGACAGGCCATGGAGAAATGGCAGCCTTGCTACGCTGATGGGCGGGATGTAAATTGCCAACAGCCACTCTGGAGAAGTGTACGGTGTGTCCTGAAACATCGAAAAAACACAGCTTAGGGAGCATAGGGCACGTCCACTCATGGGCGTATAAATTGGGAAAACTAAAAATCAGCAAGACACAGGCACCCCAAAGTTTAGGGCTGCTCTGTTGACAAGAACCTCCACTTCATGACACCTTAAATATCCCAGGAAAGAGAAAAATGGATAAAGAAGTTGAGGTCCTTATGTACAATGGAATATCACTCAGACATGAAATCAATGTCATAAGGCTAGTGGAAGCAAGATGAGTGGATTTAGGTACGACGATTCTAAGTGAAATAAGTCACACAGAAAAAGACACTTATCATAAGCTATCACTTATAGAGGGAATGTAAAAACCGCTACACTTGAACTGAATTACAAAACAGAACAGAGTCACACGTTTAGAAAACACACTATGGCTGCTTAACGGGAAAGGTGAGGTGGGGTGATGCATAAAACAAGGGTTTCAAATTCGCTCAGATACCGTTCCATACACCCAATATGTAATAGACAAGACCTACTCCTTGCTCAGTGAACTGGACTCAACACCCCCTATTCACCGCACAAGAATATATGTGACTAGTAAGAATCTTAAAACCTATGTATTGATATCTGTCTGGAAGTGAGTCAAGTGGGTGTAAAGCCGCATAAACACAGCCGTGAAAAGCAGCTAAACCCCATTATAAAAATAAATTACTTTTAAAAACCCGTAAAACAAAGACAGTGAAAGAGAGAGAAATTCTTACAAAATTCGTTCAGAGGCTGTGATGCAACCTGGATTGACCATATCTAGACCCACAGCTGGATGAGACATAAGGGTGGACACTCTTGGGGCTGAAAGGTTGGGTGAGGTTGGGTGAGCAAACGCAGACCCTTTAAAGTAATACTGCCTGGTACCCATCCCATGGGTCCCAAATCTCCAGGTTCAAGGGCATCTTCCTACATCGAAAACATGCATGAGAAACCCAGAAGATGGTACACCGTGTGATTTTGAAAGGTTTCTAATACGCACCTCATTTCTCATCTCCTTGTGCTCGGGTTCGCCTTTCCAGCTACTTTACTAGCAATCTCCCTACTTGGAGAATCAGCACCTTTAAGCTCCTGTTGCCTACAGGTTGCAATTTGTCCTGAGGATGAACGGGAAGAGGGGCAACCAATGAGAGACTAGATCTATGTGTTGGGACAGACACAGGTCACACTATTTTCCCATCAGGAAGCAGAATTAACCACAGGCTCAGCTTGCCGCCCAGAAGCAGAATAGGGCCTGAGGCAATCCCGCACTTTTGCGGCCAGCTCTCAAAAAAGCGTGTTGAAAAATGGAGCTCAGGGACACTGCAATTCACAAACCCGCAGAGTTATAAATGATAACTCTCATCCACAGATATATTGAGGGAAGGCAACGAAGAGGAATTGAAAGCAAGGCAGAATTGCAGGAAACAGGTTTCAGGAGGTAGATTCGAATCGCCTTTAAAGCACATGAAAAGTGGCAAAACGTCGACAATGATGCCCTTGGCCAAAAAGGGCGTATGCGTTTTTTCCTGAATATATTCAGGAAAAAACGCATACGCCCTGTTTGGCCAACCAAGCAACCTGGAAAGGCTAATCAGCGCTACAAAGAAGTCTCGCTTCCCATCGGTCAAAAGGGCCATGCTGCAAAAATTTTCAAAACCAGAAATGCAGGACAGGCCATGGAGAAATGGCAGCCTTGCTACGGTGATGGGCGGGATGTAAATTGCCAACAGCCACTCTGGAGAAGTGTACGGTGTGTCCTGAAACATAGAAAAAACACAGCTTAGGGAGCATAGGGCACGTCCACTCATGGGCGTATAAATTGGAAAAACTAAAAATCAGCAAGACACAGTCACCGCAAAGTTTAGGGCTGCTCTGTTGACAAGAACCTCCACGTCATGACACCTTAAATATCCCAGGAAAGAGAAAAATGGATAAAGAAGTTGTGGTCCTTATGTACAATGGAATATCACTCAGACATGAAATCAATGTCATAAGGCTAGTAGAAACAAGATGAGTGGATTTAGGTACGACGAATCTAAGTGAAATAAGTCACACAGAAAAAGACACTTTTCATAAGCTATCACTTATAGAGGGAATGTAAAAACCGCTACAGTTGAACTGAATTACAAAACAGAACAGAGTCACAAGTTTAGAAAACACACTATGGCTGCTTAACGGGAAAGGTGAGGTGGGGTGATGCATAAAACAAGGGTTTCAAATTTGCTCAGATACCGTTCCATACACCCAATATGTAAAAGACAAGACCTACTCCTTGCTCAGTGAACTGGACTCAACACCCCCTATTCACCGCACAAGAATATATGTGACTAGTAAGAATCTTAAAACCTATGTATTGATATCTGTCTGGAAGTGAGTCAATTGGGTGTAAAGCCGCATAAACACAGCCATGAAAAGCAGCTAAACCCCATTATAAAAATAAATTACTTTTAAAAACCCGTAAAACAAAGACAGTGAAAGAGAGAAATTCTTACAAAATTCGTTCAGGGGCTGTGATGGAACCTGGATTGACCATATCTAGACACACAGCTGGATGAGACATAAGGGTGGACACTCTTGGGGTTGAGAGGTTGGGTGAGGTTGGGTGAGCAAACGCAGACCCTTTAAAGTAATACTGCCTGCTACCCATCCCATGGGTCCCAAATCTCCAGCTTCAAGGGCATCTTCCTACATCAAAAACATGCATGAGAAACCCAGAAGATGGTACACCGTGTGATTTTGAAAGGTTTCTAATACGCACCTCATTTCTCATCTCCTTGTGCTCGGGTTCGCCTTTCCAGCTACTTTACTAGCAATCTCCCCACTTGGAGAATCAGCACCTTTAAGCTCCTGTTCACTATAGGTTGCAATTTGTCCTGAGGATGAACGGGAAGAGGGGCAACCAATGAGAGACTAGATCTAGGTGTTGGGACAGGCACAGGTCACTCTATTTTCCCATCAGGAAGAAGAATTAACCACAGGCTCAGCCTGCCGCCCAGAAGCAGAATAGGGCCTGAGGCAATCCCGCGCTTTTGCGGCCAGCTCCCAAAAAAGCGAGTTGAAAAATGGAGCTCAGGGACACTGAAATTCACAAACCCACAGAGTTATAAATGATAACTCTCATCCACAGATATATTGAGGGAAGGCAACGAAGAGGATTTGAAAGCAAGGCAGAATTGCAGGAAACAGATTTCAGGAGGTAGATTCGAATCGCCTTTAAAGCACATGAAAAGCGGCAAAACGTCGACAATGATGCCCTTGGCCAAAAAGGGCGTATGCGTTTTTTCCTGAATATATTCAGGAAAAAACGCATACGCCCTTTTTGGCCAACCAAGCAACCTGGAAAGGCAAATCAGCGCTACAAAGAAGTCTCGCTTCCCATCGGTCAAAAGGGTCTTGCTGCAAAAAGTGTCAAAACCAGAAATGCAGGACAGGCCATGGAGAAATGGCAGCCTTGCTACGCTGATGGGCGGGATGTAAATTGCCAACAGCCACTCTGGAGAAGTGTACGGTGTGTCCTGAAACATCGAAAAAACACAGCTTAGGGAGCATAGGGCACGTCCACTCATGGGCGTATAAATTGGGAAAACTAAAAATCAGCAAGACACAGGCACCCCAAAGTTTAGGGCTGCTCTGTTGACAAGAACCTCCACTTCATGACACCTTAAATATCCCAGGAAAGAGAAAAATGGATAAAGAAGTTGTGGTCCTTAGGTACAATGGAATATCACTCAGACATGAAATCAATGTCATAAGGCTAGTAGAAGCAAGATGAGTGGATTTAGGTACGACGATTCTAAGTGAAATAAGTCACACAGGAAAAGACACTTATCATAAGCTATCACTTAGAGAGGGAATGTAAAAACCGCTACACTTGAACTGAATTACAAAACAGAACAGAGTCACACGTTTAGAAAACACACTATGGCTGCTTAACGGGAAAGGTGAGGTGGGGTGATGCATAAAACAAGGGTTTCAAATTCGCTCAGATACCGTTCCATACACCCAATATGTAATAGACAAGACCTACTCCTTGCTCAGTGAACTGGACTCAACACCCCCTATTCACCGCACAAGAATATATGTGACTAGTAAGAATCTTAAAACCTATGTATTGATATCTGTCTGGAAGTGAGTCAAGTGGGTGTAAAGCCGCATAAACACAGCCGTGAAAAGCAGCTAAACCCCATTATAAAAATAAATTACTTTTAAAAACCCGTAAAACAAAGACAGTGAAAGAGAGAGAAATTCTTACACAATTCGTTCAGAGGCTGTGATGCAACCTGGATTGACCATATCTAGACCCACAGCTGGATGAGACATAAGGGTGGACACTCTTGGGGCTGAAAGGTTGGGTGAGGTTGGGTGAGCAAACGCAGACCCTTTAAAGTAATACTGCGTGGTACCCATCCCAAGGGTCCCAAATCTCCAGGTTCAAGGGCATCTTCCTACATCGAAAACATGCATGAGAAACCCAGAAGATGGTACACCGTGTGATTTTGAAAGATTTCTAATACGCACCTCATTTCTCATCTCCTTGTGCTCGGGTTCGCCATTCCAGCTACTTTACTAGCAATCTCCCTACTTGGAGAATCAGCACCTTTAACCTCCTGTTCCCTACAGGTTGCAATTTGTCCTGAGGATGAACGGGAAGAGGGGCAACCAATGAGAGACTAGATCTAGGTTTTGGGACAGGCACAGGTCACTCTATTTTCCCATCAGGAAGAAGAATTAACCACAGGCTCAACCTGTCCCCCGGAACCAGAATAGGGCCTGAGACAATCCCGTGCTTTTACGGCCATCTCCCAAAAAAGACAGTTGAAAAATGGAGCTCAGGGGCACTGCCATTCACAAACCTGCTGAGTTATAAATGATAACTCTCGTCCACAAATATATTGAGGGAAGGCAACGAAGAGGATTTGAAAGCAAGGCAGAATTGCAGGAAACAGATTTCAGGAGGTAGATTCGAATCGCCTTTAAAGCACAAGAAAAGTGGCAAAACTTCGACAATGATGCCCTTGGCCAAACAGGGCGTATGCGTTTTTTCCTGAATATATTCAGGAAAAAACGCATACGCCCTGTTTGGCCAACCAAGCAACCTGGAAAGGCTAATCAGCGCTACAAAGAAGTCTCGCTTCCCATCGGTCAAAAGGGCCATGCTGCAAAAAGTGTCAAAACCAGAAATGCAGGACAGGCCATGGAGAAATGGCAGCCTTGCTACGCTGATGGGAGGGATGTAAATTGCCAACAGCCACTCTGGAGAAGTGTACGGTGTGTCCTGAAACATCGAAAAAACACAGCTTAGGGAGCATAGGGCACATCCACTCATGGGCGTATAAATTGGGAAAACTAAAAATCAGCAAGACACAGGCACCCCAAAATTTAGGGCTGCTCTTTTGACAAAAACCTCCACTTCATGACACCTTAAATATCCCAGGAAAGAGAAAAATGGATAAAATTGTTGTGGCCCTTATGTACAATGGAATATCACTCAGACATGAAATCAATGTCATAAGGCTAGTAGAAACAAGATGAGTGGATTTAGGTACGACGAATCTAAGTGAAATAAGTCACACAGGAAAAGACACTTATCATAAGCTATCACTTATAGAGGGAATGTAAAAACCGCTACACTTGAACTGAATTACAAAACAGAACAGAGTCACACGTTTAGAAAACACACTATGGCTGCTTAACGGGAAAGGTGAGGTGGGGTGATGCATAAAACAAGGATTTCAAATTGGCTCAGATACCGTTCCATACACACAATATGTAATAGACAAGACCTACTCCTTGCTCAGTGAACTGGACTCATCACCCCCTATTCACCGCACAAGAATATATGTGACTAGTAAGAATCTTAAAACCTATGTATTGATATCTGTCTGGAAGTGAGTCAAGTGGGTGTAAAGCCGCATAAACACAGCCGTGAAAAGCAGCTAAACCCCATTATAAAAATAAATTACTTTTAAAAACCCGTAAAACAAAGACAGTGAAAGAGAGAGAAATTCTTACAAAATTCGTTCAGAGGCTGTGATGCAACCTGGATTGACCATATCTAGACCAACAGCTGTATGAGACATAAGGGTGGACACTCTTGGGGCTGAAAGGTTGGCTGAGGTTGGGTGAGCAAACACAGACCCTTTAAAGAAATACTGCCTGGTACCCATCCCATGGGTCCCAAATCTCCAGGTTCAAGTGCATCTTCCTACATCGAAAACATGCATCAGAAACCCAGAAGATGGTACACCGTGTGATTTTGAAAGGTTTCTAATACGCACCTCATTTCTCATCTCCTTGTGCTCGGGTTCGCCATTCCAGCTACTTTACTAGCAATCTCCCTACTTGGAGAATCAGCACGTTTAACCTCCTTTTCCCTACAGGTTGCAATTTGTCCTGAGGATGAACGGGAAGAGGGGCAACCAATGAGAGACTAGATCTAGGTGTTGGGACAGGCAAATGACACTCTATATTCCCATCAGTAAGAAGAATTAACCACAGGCTCAGCCTGCCGCCCAGAAGCAGAATAGGGCCTGAGGCAGTCCCGCGCTTTTGCGGCCAGCTCCCAAAAAAGTGAGTTGAAAAATGGAGCTCAGGGACACTGCAATTCACAAACCCGCAGAGTTATAAATGATAACTCTCATCCACAGATATATTGAGGGAAGGCAACGAAGAGGATTTGAAAGCAAGGCAGAATTGCAGGAAACAGATTTCAGGAGGTAGATTCGAATCGCCTTTAAAGCACATGAAAAGCTGCAAAACGTCGAAAATTATGCCCTTGGCCAAAAAGGGAGTATGCATTTTTTCCTGAATATATTCAGGAAAAAACGCATACGCCCTGTTTGGCCAACCAAGCAACCTGGAAAGGCAAATCAGCGCTACAAAGAAGTCTCGCTTCCCATCGGTCAAAAGGGCCATGCTGCAAAAAGTGTCAAAACCAGAAATGCAGGACAGGCCATGGAGAAATGGCAGCCTTGCTACGCTGATGGGCGGGATGTAAATTGCCAACAGCCACTCTGGAGAAGTGTACGGTGTGTCCTGAAACATCGAAAAAACACAGCTTAGGGAGCATAGGGCACGTCCACTCATGGGCGTATAAATTGGGAAAACTAAAAATCAGCAAGACACAGGCACCCCAAAGTTTAGGGCTGCTCTGTTGACAAGAACCTCCACTTCATGACACCTTAAATATCCCAGGAAAGAGAAAAATGGATAAAGAAGTTGAGGTCCTTATGTACAATGGAATATCACTCAGACATGAAATCAATGTCATAAGGCTAGTGGAAGCAAGATGAGTGGATTTAGGTACGACGATTCTAAGTGAAATAAGTCACACAGAAAAAGACACTTATCATAAGCTATCACTTATAGAGGGAATGTAAAAACCGCTACACTTGAACTGAATTACAAAACAGAACAGAGTCACACGTTTAGAAAACACACTATGGCTGCTTAACGGGAAAGGTGAGGTGGGGTGATGCATAAAACAAGGGTTTCAAATTCGCTCAGATACCGTTCCATACACCCAATATGTAATAGACAAGACCTACTCCTTGCTCAGTGAACTGGACTCAACACCCCCTATTCACCGCACAAGAATATATGTGACTAGTAAGAATCTTAAAACCTATGTATTGATATCTGTCTGGAAGTGAGTCAAGTGGGTGTAAAGCCGCATAAACACAGCCGTGAAAAGCAGCTAAACCCCATTATAAAAATAAATTACTTTTAAAAACCCGTAAAACAAAGACAGTGAAAGAGAGAGAAATTCTTACAAAATTCGTTCAGAGGCTGTGATGCAACCTGGATTGACCATATCTAGACCCACAGCTGGATGAGACATAAGGGTGGACACTCTTGGGGCTGAAAGGTTGGGTGAGGTTGGGTGAGCAAACGCAGACCCTTTAAAGTAATACTGCCTGGTACCCATCCCATGGGTCCCAAATCTCCAGGTTCAAGGGCATCTTCCTACATCGAAAACATGCATGAGAAACCCAGAAGATGGTACACCGTGTGATTTTGAAAGGTTTCTAATACGCACCTCATTTCTCATCTCCTTGTGCTCGGGTTCGCCTTTCCAGCTACTTTACTAGCAATCTCCCTACTTGGAGAATCAGCACCTTTAAGCTCCTGTTGCCTACAGGTTGCAATTTGTCCTGAGGATGAACGGGAAGAGGGGCAACCAATGAGAGACTAGATCTATGTGTTGGGACAGACACAGGTCACACTATTTTCCCATCAGGAAGCAGAATTAACCACAGGCTCAGCTTGCCGCCCAGAAGCAGAATAGGGCCTGAGGCAATCCCGCACTTTTGCGGCCAGCTCTCAAAAAAGCGTGTTGAAAAATGGAGCTCAGGGACACTGCAATTCACAAACCCGCAGAGTTATAAATGATAACTCTCATCCACAGATATATTGAGGGAAGGCAACGAAGAGGAATTGAAAGCAAGGCAGAATTGCAGGAAACAGGTTTCAGGAGGTAGATTCGAATCGCCTTTAAAGCACATGAAAAGTGGCAAAACGTCGACAATGATGCCCTTGGCCAAAAAGGGCGTATGCGTTTTTTCCTGAATATATTCAGGAAAAAACGCATACGCCCTGTTTGGCCAACCAAGCAACCTGGAAAGGCTAATCAGCGCTACAAAGAAGTCTCGCTTCCCATCGGTCAAAAGGGCCATGCTGCAAAAATTTTCAAAACCAGAAATGCAGGACAGGCCATGGAGAAATGGCAGCCTTGCTACGGTGATGGGCGGGATGTAAATTGCCAACAGCCACTCTGGAGAAGTGTACGGTGTGTCCTGAAACATAGAAAAAACACAGCTTAGGGAGCATAGGGCACGTCCACTCATGGGCGTATAAATTGGAAAAACTAAAAATCAGCAAGACACAGTCACCGCAAAGTTTAGGGCTGCTCTGTTGACAAGAACCTCCACGTCATGACACCTTAAATATCCCAGGAAAGAGAAAAATGGATAAAGAAGTTGTGGTCCTTATGTACAATGGAATATCACTCAGACATGAAATCAATGTCATAAGGCTAGTAGAAACAAGATGAGTGGATTTAGGTACGACGAATCTAAGTGAAATAAGTCACACAGAAAAAGACAGTTTTCATAAGCTATCACTTATAGAGGGAATGTAAAAACCGCTACAGTTGAACTGAATTACAAAACAGAACAGAGTCACAAGTTTAGAAAACACACTATGGCTGCTTAACGGGAAAGGTGAGGTGGGGTGATGCATAAAACAAGGGTTTCAAATTTGCTCAGATACCGTTCCATACACCCAATATGTAAAAGACAAGACCTACTCCTTGCTCAGTGAACTGGACTCAACACCCCCTATTCACCGCACAAGAATATATGTGACTAGTAAGAATCTTAAAACCTATGTATTGATATCTGTCTGGAAGTGAGTCAATTGGGTGTAAAGCCGCATAAACACAGCCATGAAAAGCAGCTAAACCCCATTATAAAAATAAATTACTTTTAAAAACCCGTAAAACAAAGACAGTGAAAGAGAGAAATTCTTACAAAATTCGTTCAGGGGCTGTGATGGAACCTGGATTGACCATATCTAGACACACAGCTGGATGAGACATAAGGGTGGACACTCTTGGGGTTGAGAGGTTGGGTGAGGTTGGGTGAGCAAACGCAGACCCTTTAAAGTAATACTGCCTGCTACCCATCCCATGTGTCCCAAATCTCCAGCTTCAAGGGCATCTTCCTACATCAAAAACATGCATGAGAAACCCAGAAGATGGTACACCGTGTGATTTTGAAAGGTTTCTAATACGCACCTCATTTCTCATCTCCTTGTGCTCGGGTTCGCCTTTCCAGCTACTTTACTAGCAATCTCCCCACTTGGAGAATCAGCACCTTTAAGCTCCTGTTCCCTACAGGTTGCAATTTGTCCTGAGGATGAACGGGAAGAGGGGCAACCAATGAGAGACTAGATCTAGGTGTTGGGACAGGCACAGGTCACTCTATTTTCCCATCAGGAAGAAGAATTAACCACAGGCTCAGCCTGCCGCCCAGAAGCAGAATAGGGCCTGAGGCAATCCCGCGCTTTTGCGGCCAGCTCCCAAAAAAGCGAGTTGAAAAATGGAGCTCAGGGACACTGAAATTCACAAACCGACAGAGTTATAAATGATAACTCTCATCCACAGATATATTGAGGGAAGGCAACGAAGAGGATTTGAAAGCAAGGCAGAATTGCAGGAAACAGATTTCAGGAGGTAGATTCGAATCGCCTTTAAAGCACATGAAAAGCGGCAAAACGTCGACAATGATGCCCTTGGCCAAAAAGGGCGTATGCGTTTTTTCCTGAATATATTCAGGAAAAAACGCATACGCCCTTTTTGGCCAACCAAGCAACCTGGAAAGGCAAATCAGCGCTACAAAGAAGTCTCGCTTCCCATCGGTCAAAAGGGTCTTGCTGCAAAAAGTGTCAAAACCAGAAATGCAGGACAGGCCATGGAGAAATGGCAGCCTTGCTACGCTGATGGGCGGGATGTAAATTGCCAACAGCCACTCTGGAGAAGTGTACGGTGTGTCCTGAAACATCGAAAAAACACAGCTTAGGGAGCATAGGGCACGTCCACTCATGGGCGTATAAATTGGGAAAACTAAAAATCAGCAAGACACAGGCACCCCAAAGTTTAGGGCTGCTCTGTTGACAAGAACCTCCACTTCATGACACCTTAAATATCCCAGGAAAGAGAAAAATGGATAAAGAAGTTGTGGTCCTTATGTACAATGGAATATCACTCAGACATGAAATCAATGTCATAAGGCTAGTAGAAGCAAGGTGAGTGGATTTAGGTACGACGATTCTAAGTGAAATAAGTCACACAGAAAAAGACACTTATCATAAGCTATCACTTAGAGAGGGAATGTAAAAACCGCTACACTTGAACTGAATTACAAAAGAGAACAGAGTCACACGTTTAGAAAACACACTATGGCTGCTTAACGGGAAAGGTGAGGTGGGGTGATGCATAAAACAAGGGTTTCAAATTCGCTCAGATACCGTTCCATACACCCAATATGTAATAGACAAGACCTACTCCTTGCTCAGTGAACTGGACTCAACACCCCCTATTCACCGCACAAGAATATATGTGACTAGTAAGAATCTTAAAACCTATGTATTGATATCTGTCTGGAAGTGAGTCAAGTGGGTGTAAAGCCGCATAAACACAGCCGTGAAAAGCAGCTAAACCCCATTATAAAAATAAATTACTTTTAAAAACCCGTAAAACAAAGACAGTGAAAGAGAGAGAAATTCTTACACAATTCGTTCAGAGGCTGTGATGCAACCTGGATTGACCATATCTAGACACACAGCTGGATGAGACATAAGGGTGGACACTCTTGGGGCTGAAAGGTTGGGTGAGGTTGGGTGAGCAAACGCAGACCCTTTAAAGTAATACTGCCTGGTACCCATCCCATGGGTCCCAAATCTCCAGGTTCAAGGGCATCTTCCTACATCGAAAACATGCATGAGAAACCCAGAAGATGGTACACCGTGTAATTTTGAAAGGTTTCTAATACGCACCTCATTTCTCATCTCCTTGTGCTCGGGTTCGCCTTTCCAGCTACTTTACTAGCAATCTCCCTACTTGGAGAATCAGCACCTTTAAGCTCCTGTTCACTATAGGTTGCAATTTGTCCTGAGGATGAACGGGAAGAGGGGCAACCAATGAGAGACTAGATCTAGGTGTTGGGACAGGCACAGGTCACTCTATTTTCCCATCAGGAAGAAGAATTAACCACAGGCTCAGCCTGCCGCCCAGAAGCAGAATAGGGCCTGAGGCAATCCCGCGCTTTTGCGGCCAGCTCCCAAAAAAGCGAGTTGAAAAATGGAGCTCAGGGACACTGAAATTCACAAACCCACAGAGTTATAAATGATAACTCTCATCCACAGATATATTGAGGGAAGGCAACGAAGAGGATTTGAAAGCAAGGCAGAATTGCAGGAAACAGATTTCAGGAGGTAGATTCGAATCGCCTTTAAAGCACATGAAAAGCGGCAAAACGTCGACAATGATGCCCTTGGCCAAAAAGGGCGTATGCGTTTTTTCCTGAATATATTCAGGAAAAAACGCATACGCCCTTTTTGGCCAACCAAGCAACCTGGAAAGGCAAATCAGCGCTACAAAGAAGTCTCGCTTCCCATCGGTCAAAAGGGTCTTGCTGCAAAAAGTGTCAAAACCAGAAATGCAGGACAGGCCATGGAGAAATGGCAGCCTTGCTACGCTGATGGGCGGGATGTAAATTGCCAACAGCCACTCTGGAGAAGTGTACGGTGTGTCCTGAAACATCGAAAAAACACAGCTTAGGGAGCATAGGGCACGTCCACTCATGGGCGTATAAATTGGGAAAACTAAAAATCAGCAAGACACAGGCACCCCAAAGTTTAGGGCTGCTCTGTTGACAAGAACCTCCACTTCATGACACCTTAAATATCCCAGGAAAGAGAAAAATGGATAAAGAAGTTGTGGTCCTTAGGTACAATGGAATATCACTCAGACATGAAATCAATGTCATAAGGCTAGTAGAAGCAAGATGAGTGGATTTAGGTACGACGATTCTAAGTGAAATAAGTCACACAGGAAAAGACACTTATCATAAGCTATCACTTAGAGAGGGAATGTAAAAACCGCTACACTTGAACTGAATTACAAAACAGAACAGAGTCACACGTTTAGAAAACACACTATGGCTGCTTAACGGGAAAGGTGAGGTGGGGTGATGCATAAAACAAGGGTTTCAAATTCGCTCAGATACCGTTCCATACACCCAATATGTAATAGACAAGACCTACTCCTTGCTCAGTGAACTGGACTCAACACCCCCTATTCACCGCACAAGAATATATGTGACTAGTAAGAATCTTAAAACCTATGTATTGATATCTGTCTGGAAGTGAGTCAAGTGGGTGTAAAGCCGCATAAACACAGCCGTGAAAAGCAGCTAAACCCCATTATAAAAATAAATTACTTTTAAAAACCCGTAAAACAAAGACAGTGAAAGAGAGAGAAATTCTTACACAATTCGTTCAGAGGCTGTGATGCAACCTGGATTGACCATATCTAGACCCACAGCTGGATGAGACATAAGGGTGGACACTCTTGGGGCTGAAAGGTTGGGTGAGGTTGGGTGAGCAAACGCAGACCCTTTAAAGTAATACTGCGTGGTACCCATCCCAAGGGTCCCAAATCTCCAGGTTCAAGGGCATCTTCCTACATCGAAAACATGCATGAGAAACCCAGAAGATGGTACACCGTGTGATTTTGAAAGATTTCTAATACGCACCTCATTTCTCATCTCCTTGTGCTCGGGTTCGCCATTCCAGCTACTTTACTAGCAATCTCCCTACTTGGAGAATCAGCACCTTTAACCTCCTGTTCCCTACAGGTTGCAATTTGTCCTGAGGATGAACGGGAAGAGGGGCAACCAATGAGAGACTAGATCTAGGTTTTGGGACAGGCACAGGTCACTCTATTTTCCCATCAGGAAGAAGAATTAACCACAGGCTCAACCTGTCCCCCGGAACCAGAATAGGGCCTGAGACAATCCCGTGCTTTTACGGCCATCTCCCAAAAAAGACAGTTGAAAAATGGAGCTCAGGGGCACTGCCATTCACAAACCTGCTGAGTTATAAATGATAACTCTCGTCCACAAATATATTGAGGGAAGGCAACGAAGAGGATTTGAAAGCAAGGCAGAATTGCAGGAAACAGATTTCAGGAGGTAGATTCGAATCGCATTTAAAGCACAAGAAAAGTGGCAAAACTTCGACAATGATGCCCTTGGCCAAACAGGGCGTATGCGTTTTTTCCTGAATATATTCAGGAAAAAACGCATACGCCCTGTTTGGCCAACCAAGCAACCTGGAAAGGCTAATCAGCGCTACAAAGAAGTCTCGCTTCCCATCGGTCAAAAGGGCCATGCTGCAAAAAGTGTCAAAACCAGAAATGCAGGACAGGCCATGGAGAAATGGCAGCCTTGCTACGCTGATGGGAGGGATGTAAATTGCCAACAGCCACTCTGGAGAAGTGTACGGTGTGTCCTGAAACATCGAAAAAACACAGCTTAGGGAGCATAGGGCACATCCACTCATGGGCGTATAAATTGGGAAAACTAAAAATCAGCAAGACACAGGCACCCCAAAATTTAGGGCTGCTCTTTTGACAAAAACCTCCACTTCATGACACCTTAAATATCCCAGGAAAGAGAAAAATGGATAAAATTGTTGTGGCCCTTATGTACAATGGAATATCACTCAGACATGAAATCAATGTCATAAGGCTAGTAGAAACAAGATGAGTGGATTTAGGTACGACGAATCTAAGTGAAATAAGTCACACAGGAAAAGACACTTATCATAAGCTATCACTTATAGAGGGAATGTAAAAACCGCTACACTTGAACTGAATTACAAAACAGAACAGAGTCACACGTTTAGAAAACACACTATGGCTGCTTAACGGGAAAGGTGAGGTGGGGTGATGCATAAAACAAGGATTTCAAATTGGCTCAGATACCGTTCCATACACCCAATATGTAATAGACAAGACCTACTCCTTGCTCAGTGAACTGGACTCAACACCCCCTATTCACCGCACAAGAATATATGTGACTAGTAAGAATCTTAAAACCTATGTATTGATATCTGTCTGGAAGTGAGTCAAGTGGGTGTAAAGCCGCATAAACACAGCCGTGAAAAGCAGCTAAACCCCATTATAAAAATAAATTACTTTTAAAAACCCGTAAAACAAAGACAGTGAAAGAGAGAGAAATTCTTACAAAATTCGTTCAGAGGCTGTGATGCAACCTGGATTGACCATATCTAGACCAACAGCTGTATGAGACATAAGGGTGGACACTCTTGGGGCTGAAAGGTTGGCTGAGGTTGGGTGAGCAAACACAGACCCTTTAAAGAAATACTGCCTGGTACCCATCCCATGGGTCCCAAATCTCCAGGTTCAAGTGCATCTTCCTACATCGAAAACATGCATCAGAAACCCAGAAGATGGTACACCGTGTGATTTTGAAAGGTTTCTAATACGCACCTCATTTCTCATCTCCTTGTGCTCGGGTTCGCCATTCCAGCTACTTTACTAGCAATCTCCCTACTTGGAGAATCAGCACGTTTAACCTCCTTTTCCCTACAGGTTGCAATTTGTCCTGAGGATGAACGGGAAGAGGGGCAACCAATGAGAGACTAGATCTAGGTGTTGGGACAGGCACAGGACACTCTATATTCCCATCAGGAAGAAGAATTAACCACAGGCTCAGCCTGCCGCCCAGAAGCAGAATAGGGCCTGAGGAAATCCCGCGCTTTTGCGGCCAGCTCCCAAAAAAGTGAGTTGAAAAATGGAGCTCAGGGACACTGCAATTCACAAACCCGCAGAGTTATAAATGATAACTCTCATCCACAGATATATTGAGGGAAGGCAACGAAGAGGATTTGAAAGCAAGGCAGAATTGCAGGAAACAGATTTCAGGAGGTAGAATCGAATCGCCTTTAAAGCACATGAAAAGCGGCAAAACGTCGAAAATGATGCCCTTGGCCAAAAAAGGAGTATGCATTTTTTCCTGAATATATTCAGGAAAAAACGCATACGCCCTGTTTGGCCAACCAAGCAACCTGGAAAGGCAAATCAGCGCTACAAAGAAGTCTCGCTTCCCATCGGTCAAAAGGGCCATGCTGCAAAAAGTGTCAAAACCAGAAATGCAGGACAGGCCATGGAGAAATGGCAGCCTTGCTACGCTGATGGGCGGGATGTAAATTGCCAACAGCCACTCTGGAGAAGTGTACGGTGTGTCCTGAAACATCGAAAAAACACAGCTTAGGGAGCATAGGGCACGTCCACTCATGGGCGTATAAATTGGGAAAACTAAAAATCAGCAAGACACAGGCACCCCAAAGTTTAGGGCTGCTCTGTTGACAAGAACCTCCACTTCATGACACCTTAAATATCCCAGGAAAGAGAAAAATGGATAAAGAAGTTGTGGTCCTTATGTACAATGGAATATCACTCAGACATGAAACCAATGTCATAAGGCTAATAGAAGCAAGATGAGTGGATTTAGGTACGACGATTCTAAGTGAAATAAGTCACACAGAAAAAGACACTTATCATAAGCTATCACTTAGAGAGGGAATGTAAAAACCGCTACACTTGAACTGAATTACAAAAGAGAACAGAGTCACACGTTTAGAAAACACACTATGGCTGCTTAACGGGAAAGGTGAGGTGGGGTGATGCATAAAACAAGTGTTTCAAATTAGCTCAGATACCGTTCCATACACCCAATATGTAATAGACAAGACCTACTCCTTGCTCAGTGAACTGGACTCAACACCCCCTATTCACCGCACAAGAATATATGTGACTAGTAAGAATCTTAAAACCTATGTATTGATATCTGTCTGGAAGTGAGTCAAGTGGGTGTAAAGCCGCATAAACACAGCCGTGAAAAGCAGCTAAACCCCATTATAAAAATAAATTACTTTTAAAAACCCGTAAAACAAAGACAGTGAAAGAGAGAGAAATTCTTACAAAATTCGTTCAGAGGCTGTGATGCAACCTGGATTGACCATATCTAGACCCACAGCTGGATGAGACATAAGGGTGGACACTCTTTGGACTGAAAGGTTGGGTGAGGATGGGTGAGCAAACGCAGACCCTTTAAAGTAATACTGCGTGGTACCCATCCCATGGGTCCCAAATCTCCAGGTTCAAGGGCATCTTCCTACATCGAAAACATGCATGAGAAACCCAGAAGATGGTACACCGTGTGATTTTGAAAGGTTTCTAATACGCACCTCATTTCTCATCTTCTTGTGCTCGGGTTCGCCATTCCAGCTACTTTACTAGCAATCTCCCTACTTGGAGAATCAGCACCTTTAACCTCCTGTTCCCTACAGGTTGCAATTTGACCTGAGGATGAACGGGAAGAGGGGCAACCAATGAGAGACTAGATGTAGGTTTTGGGACAGGCAGAGGTCACTCTATTTTCCCATCAGGAAGAAGAATTAACCACAGGCTCAGCCTGTCCCCCGGAACCAGAATAGGGCCTGAGACAATCCCGTGCTTTTGAGGCCATCTCCCAAAAAAGACAGTTGAAAAATGGAGCTCAGGGGCACTGCCATTCAGAAACCTGCTGAGTTATAAATGATAACTGTCGTCCACAAATATATTGAGGGAAGGCAATGAAGAGGATTTGAAAGCAAGGCAGAATTGCAGGAAACAGATTTCAGGAGGTAGATTCGAATCGCCTTTAAAGCACAAGAAAAGTGGCAAAACTTCGACAATGATGCCCTTGGCCAAACAGGGCGTATGCGTTTTTTCCTGAATATATTCAGGAAAAAACGCATACGCCCTGTTTGGCCAACCAAGCAACCTGGAAAGGCTAATCAGCGCTACAAAGAAGTCTCGCTTCCCGTCGGTCAAAAGGGCCATGCTGCAAAAAGTGTCAAAACCCGAAATGCAGGACAGGCCATGGAGAAATGGCAGCCTTGCTACGCTGATGGGAGGGATGTAAATTGCCAACAGCCACTCTGGAGAAGTGTACGGTGTGTCCTGAAACATCGAAAAAACACAGCTTAGGGAGCATAGGGCACATCCACTCATGGGCGTATAAATTGGTAAAACTAAAAATCAGCAAGACACAGGCACCCCAAAGTATAGGGCTGCTCTGTTGACAAGAACCTCCACTTCATGACACTTTAAATATCCCAGGAAAGAGAAAAATGGATAAAGAAGTTGTGGCCCTTATGTACAATGGAATATCACTCAGACATGAAATCAATGTCATAAGGCTAGTAGAAGCAAGATGAGTGGATTTAGGTACGACGATTCTAAGTGAAATAAGTCACACAGGAAAAGACACTAATCATAAGCTATCACTTATAGAGGGAATGTAAAAACCGCTACACTTGAACTGAATTACAAAAGAGAACAGAGTCACACGTTTAGAAAACACACTATGGCTGCTTAACGGGAAAGGTGAGGTGGGGTGATGCATAAAACAAGGGTTTCAAATTCGCTCAGATACAGTTCCATACACCCAATATGTAATAGACAAGACCTACTCCTTGCTCAGTGAACTGGACTCAACACCCCCTATTCACCGTACAAGAATATATGTGACTAGTAAGAATCTTAAAACCTATGTATTGATATCTGTCTGGAAGTGAGTCAAGTGGGTGTAAAGCCGCATAAACACAGCCGTGAAAAGCAGCTAAACCCCATTATAAAAATAAATTACTTTTAAAAACCCGTAAAACAAAGACAGTGAAAGAGAGAGAAATTCTTACAAAATTCGTTCAGAGGCTGTGATGCAACCTGGATTGACCATATCTAGACCAACAGCTGTATGAGACATAAGGGTGGACACTCTTGGGGCTGAAAGGTTGGCTGAGGTTGGGTGAGCAAACACAGACCCTTTAAAGAAATACTGCCTGGTACCCATCCCATGGGTCCCAAATCTCCAGGTTCAAGTGCATCTTCCTACATCGAAAACATGCATCAGAAACCCAGAAGATGGTACACCGTGTGATTTTGAAAGGTTTCTAATACGCACCTCATTTCTCATCTCCTTGTGCTCGGGTTCGCCATTCCAGCTACTTTACTAGCAATCTCCCTACTTGGAGAATCAGCACGTTTAACCTCCTTTTCCCTACAGGTTGCAATTTGTCCTGAGGATGAACGGGAAGAGGGGCAACCAATGAGAGACTAGATCTAGGTGTTGGGACAGGCACAGGACTCTCTATATTCCCATCAGGAAGAAGAATTAACCACAGGCTCAGCCTGCCGCCCAGAAGCAGAATAGGGCCTGAGGCAATCCCGCGCTTTTGCGGCCAGCTCCCAAAAAAGTGAGTTGAAAAATGGAGCTCAGGGACACTGCAATTCACAAACCCGCAGAGTTATAAATGATAACTCTCATCCACAGATATATTGAGGGAAGGCAACGAAGAGGATTTGAAAGCAAGGCAGAATTGCAGGAAACAGATTTCAGGAGGTAGATTCGAATCGCCTTTAAAGCACATGAAAAGTGGCAAAACGTTGACAATGATGCCCTTGGCCAAACAGGGCGTATGCGTTTTTTCCTGAATATATTCAGGAAAAAACGCATACGCCCTGTTTGGCCAACCAAGCAACCTGGAAAGGCTAATCAGCGCTACAAAGAAGTCTCGCTTCCCATCGGTCAAAAGGGCCATGCTGCAAAAATTTTCAAAACCAGAAATGCAGGACAGGCCATGGAGAAATGGCAGCCTTGCTACGGTGATGGGCGGGATGTAAATTGCCAACAGCCACTCTGGAGAAGTGTACGGTGTGTCCTGAAACATCGAAAAAACACAGCTTAGGGAGCATAGGGCACGTCCACTCATGGGCGTATAAATTGGGAAAACTAAAAATCAGCAAGACACAGGCACCCCAAAGTTTAGGGCTGCTCTGTTGACAAGAACCTCCACTTCATGACACCTTAAATATCCCAGGAAAGAGAAAAATGGATAAAGAAGTTGTGGTCCTTATGTACAATGGAATATCACTCAGACATGAAATCAATGTCATAAGGCTAGTAGAAGCAAGATGAGTGGATTTAGGTACGACGATTCTAAGTGAAATAAGTCACACAGAAAAAGACACTTATCATAAGCTATCACTTAGAGAGGGAATGTAAAAACCGCTACACTTGAACTGAATTACAAAACAGAACAGAGTCACACGTTTAGAAAACACACTATGGCTGCTTAACGGGAAAGGTGAGGTGGGGTGATGCATAAAACAAGGGTTTCAAATTAGCTCAGATAACGTTCCATACACCCAATATGTAATAGACAAGACCTACTCCTTGCTCAGTGAACTGGACTCAACACCCCCTATTCACCGCACAAGAATATATGTGACTAGTAAGAATCTTAAAACCTATGTATTGATATCTGTCTGGAAGTGAGTCATGTGGGTGTAAAGCCGCATAAACACAGCCGTGAAAAGCAGCTAAACCCCATTATAAAAATAAATTACTTTTAAAAACCCGTAAAACAAAGACAGTGAAAGAGAGAGAAATTCTTACAAAATTCGTTCAGAGGCTGTGATGCAACCTGGATTGACCATATCTAGACCCACAGCTGGATGAGACATAAGGGTGGACACTCTTTGGGCTGAAAGGTTGGGTGAGGTTGGGTGAGCAAACGCAGACCCTTTAAAGTAATACTGCCTGGTACCCATCCCATGGGTCCCAAATCTCCAGGTTCAAGGGCATCTTCCTACATCGAAAACATGAATGAGAAACCCAGAAGATGGTACACCGTGTAATTTTGAAAGGTTTCTAATACGCACCTCATTTCTCATCTCCTTGTGCTCGGGTTCGCCTTTCCAGCTACTTTACTAGCAATCTCCCTACTTGGAGAATCAGCACCTTTAAGCTCCTGTTCACTATAGGTTGCAAATTGTCCTGAGGATGAACGGGAAGAGGGGCAACCAATGAGAGACTAGATCTAGGTGTTGGGACAGGCACAGGTCACTCTATTTTCCCATCAGGAAGAAGAATTAACCACAGGCTCAGCCTGCCGCCCAGAAGCAGAATAGGGCCTGAGGCAATCCCGCGCTTTTGCGGCCAGCTCCCAAAAAAGCGAGTTGAAAAATGGAGCTCAGGGACACTGAAATTCACAAACCCACAGAGTTATAAATGATAACTCTCATCCACAGATATATTGAGGGAAGGCAACGAAGAGGATTTGAAAGCAAGGCAGAATTGCAGGAAACAGATTTCAGGAGGTAGATTCGAATCGCCTTTAAAGCACATGAAAAGCGGCAAAACGTCGACAATGATGCCCTTGGCCAAAAAGGGCGTATGCGTTTTTTCCTGAATATATTCAGGAAAAAACGCATACGCCCTTTTTGGCCAACCAAGCAACCTGGAAAGGCAAATCAGCGCTACAAAGAAGTCTCGCTTCCCATCGGTCAAAAGGGTCTTGCTGCAAAAAGTGTCAAAACCAGAAATGCAGGACAGGCCATGGAGAAATGGCAGCCTTGCTACGCTGATGGGCGGGATGTAAATTGCGAACAGCCACTCTGGAGAAGTGTACGGTGTGTCCTGAAACATCGAAAAAACACAGCTTAGGGAGCATAGGGCACGTCCACTCATGGGCGTATAAATTGGGAAAACTAAAAATCAGCAAGACACAGGCACCCCAAAGTTTAGGGCTGCTCTGTTGACAAGAACCTCCACTTCATGACACCTTAAATATCCCAGGAAAGAGAAAAATGGATAAAGAAGTTGTGGTCCTTATGTACAATGGAATATCACTCAGACATGAAATCAATGTCATAAGGCTAGTAGAAGCAAGATGAGTGGATTTAGGTACGACGATTCTAAGTGAAATAAGTCACACAGAAAAAGACACTTATCATAAGCTATCACTTAGAGAGGGAATGTAAAAACCGCTACACTTGAACTGAATTACAAAACAGAACAGAGTCACACGTTTAGAAAACACACTATGGCTGCTTAACGGGAAAGGTGAGGTGGGGTGATGCATAAAACAAGGGTTTCAAATTAGCTCAGATAACGTTCCATACACCCAATATGTAATAGACAAGACCTACTCCTTGCTCAGTGAACTGGACTCAACACCCCCTATTCACCGCACAAGAATATATGTGACTAGTAAGAATCTTAAAACCTATGTATTGATATCTGTCTGGAAGTGAGTCATGTGGGTGTAAAGCCGCATAAACACAGCCGTGAAAAGCAGCTAAACCCCATTATAAAAATAAATTACTTTTAAAAACCCGTAAAACAAAGACAGTGAAAGAGAGAGAAATTCTTACACAATTCGTTCAGAGGCTGTGATGCAACCTGGATTGACCATATCTAGACCAACAGCTGTATGAGACATAAGGGTGGACACTCTTGGGGCTGAAAGGTTGGCTGAGGTTGGGTGAGCAAACACAGACCCTTTAAAGAAATACTGCCTGGTACCCATCCCATGGGTCCCAAATCTCCAGGTTCAAGTGCATCTTCCTACATCGAAAACATGCATCAGAAACCCAGAAGATGGTACACCGTGTGATTTTGAAAGGTTTCTAATACGCACCTCATTTCTCATCTCCTTGTGCTCGGGTTCGCCATTCCAGCTACTTTACTAGCAATCTCCCTACTTGGAGAATCAGCACGTTTAACCTCCTTTTCCCTACAGGTTGCAATTTGTCCTGAGGATGAACGGGAAGAGGGGCAACCAATGAGAGACTAGATCTAGGTGTTGGGACAGGCACAGGACACTCTATATTCCCATCTGGAAGAAGAATTAACCACAGGCTCAGCCTGC
Source organism: Eschrichtius robustus (assembly GCF_028021215.1). Classification (NCBI taxonomy): domain Eukaryota; kingdom Metazoa; phylum Chordata; class Mammalia; order Artiodactyla; family Eschrichtiidae; genus Eschrichtius; species Eschrichtius robustus. The sequence continues at coordinate 244,759 of NW_027175308.1, read as the reverse complement.
CGCCCAGAAGCAGAATAGGGCCTGAGGCAATCCCGCGCTTTTGCGGCCAGCTCCCAAAAAAGTGAGTTGAAAAATGGAGCTCAGGGACACTGCAATTCACAAACCCGCAGAGTTATAAATGATAACTCTCATCCACAGATATATTGAGGGAAGGCAACGAAGAGGATTTGAAAGCAAGGCAGAATTGCAGGAAACAGATTTCAGGAGGTAGAATCGAATCGCCTTTAAAGCACATGAAAAGCGGCAAAACGTCGAAAATGATGCCCTTGGCCAAAAAAGGAGTATGCATTTTTTCCTGAATATATTCAGGAAAAAACGCATACGCCCTGTTTGGCCAACCAAGCAACCTGGAAAGGCAAATCAGCGCTACAAAGAAGTCTCGCTTCCCATCGGTCAAAAGGGCCATGCTGCAAAAAGTGTCAAAACCAGAAATGCAGGACAGGCCATGGAGAAATGGCAGCCTTGCTACGCTGATGGGCGGGATGTAAATTGCCAACAGCCACTCTGGAGAAGTGTACGGTGTGTCCTGAAACATCGAAAAAACACAGCTTAGGGAGCATAGGGCACGTCCACTCATGGGCGTATAAATTGGGAAAACTAAAAATCAGCAAGACACAGGCACCCCAAAGTTTAGGGCTGCTCTGTTGACAAGAACCTCCACTTCATGACACCTTAAATATCCCAGGAAAGAGAAAAATGGATAAAGAAGTTGTGGTCCTTATGTACAATGGAATATCACTCAGACATGAAACCAATGTCATAAGGCTAATAGAAGCAAGATGAGTGGATTTAGGTACGACGATTCTAAGTGAAATAAGTCACACAGAAAAAGACACTTATCATAAGCTATCACTTAGAGAGGGAATGTAAAAACCGCTACACTTGAACTGAATTACAAAAGAGAACAGAGTCACACGTTTAGAAAACACACTATGGCTGCTTAACGGGAAAGGTGAGGTGGGGTGATGCATAAAACAAGTGTTTCAAATTAGCTCAGATACCGTTCCATACACCCAATATGTAATAGACAAGACCTACTCCTTGCTCAGTGAACTGGACTCAACACCCCCTATTCACCGCACAAGAATATATGTGACTAGTAAGAATCTTAAAACCTATGTATTGATATCTGTCTGGAAGTGAGTCAAGTGGGTGTAAAGCCGCATAAACACAGCCGTGAAAAGCAGCTAAACCCCATTATAAAAATAAATTACTTTTAAAAACCCGTAAAACAAAGACAGTGAAAGAGAGAGAAATTCTTACAAAATTCGTTCAGAGGCTGTGATGCAACCTGGATTGACCATATCTAGACCCACAGCTGGATGAGACATAAGGGTGGACACTCTTTGGGCTGAAAGGTTGGGTGAGGATGGGTGAGCAAACGCAGACCCTTTAAAGTAATACTGCGTGGTACCCATCCCATGGGTCCCAAATCTCCAGGTTCAAGGGCATCTTCCTACATCGAAAACATGCATGAGAAACCCAGAAGATGGTACACCGTGTGATTTTGAAAGGTTTCTAATACGCACCTCATTTCTCATCTTCTTGTGCTCGGGTTCGCCATTCCAGCTACTTTACTAGCAATCTCCCTACTTGGAGAATCAGCACCTTTAACCTCCTGTTCCCTACAGGTTGCAATTTGACCTGAGGATGAACGGGAAGAGGGGCAACCAATGAGAGACTAGATGTAGGTTTTGGGACAGGCACAGGTCACTCTATTTTCCCATCAGGAAGAAGAATTAACCACAGGCTCAGCCTGTCCCCCGGAACCAGAATAGGGCCTGAGACAATCCCGTGCTTTTGAGGCCATCTCCCAAAAAAGACAGTTGAAAAATGGAGCTCAGGGGCACTGCCATTCAGAAACCTGCTGAGTTATAAATGATAACTGTCGTCCACAAATATATTGAGGGAAGGCAATGAAGAGGATTTGAAAGCAAGGCAGAATTGCAGGAAACAGATTTCAGGAGGTAGATTCGAATCGCCTTTAAAGCACAAGAAAAGTGGCAAAACTTCGACAATGATGCCCTTGGCCAAACAGGGCGTATGCGTTTTTTCCTGAATATATTCAGGAAAAAACGCATACGCCCTGTTTGGCCAACCAAGCAACCTGGAAAAGCTAATCAGCGCTACAAAGAAGTCTCGCTTCCCGTCGGTCAAAAGGGCCATGCTGCAAAAAGTGTCAAAACCCGAAATGCAGGACAGGCCATGGAGAAATGGCAGCCTTGCTACGCTGATGGGAGGGATGTAAATTGCCAACAGCCACTCTGGAGAAGTGTACGGTGTGTCCTGAAACATCGAAAAAACACAGCTTAGGGAGCATAGGGCACATCCACTCATGGGCGTATAAATTGGGAAAACTAAAAATCAGCAAGACACAGGCACCCCAAAGTATAGGGCTGCTCTGTTGACAAGAACCTCCACTTCATGACACTTTAAATATCCCAGGAAAGAGAAAAATGGATAAAGAAGTTGTGGCCCTTATGTACAATGGAATATCACTCAGACATGAAATCAATGTCATAAGGCTAGTAGAAGCAAGATGAGTGGATTTAGGTACGACGATTCTAAGTGAAATAAGTCACACAGGAAAAGACACTAATCATAAGCTATCACTTATAGAGGGAATGTAAAAACCGCTACACTTGAACTGAATTACAAAAGAGAACAGAGTCACACGTTTAGAAAACACACTATGGCTGCTTAACGGGAAAGGTGAGGTGGGGTGATGCATAAAACAAGGGTTTCAAATTCGCTCAGATACAGTTCCATACACCCAATATGTAATAGACAAGACCTACTCCTTGCTCAGTGAACTGGACTCAACACCCCCTATTCACCGTACAAGAATATATGTGACTAGTAAGAATCTTAAAACCTATGTATTGATATCTGTCTGGAAGTGAGTCAAGTGGGTGTAAAGCCGCATAAACACAGCCGTGAAAAGCAGCTAAACCCCATTATAAAAATAAATTACTTTTAAAAACCCGTAAAACAAAGACAGTGAAAGAGAGAGAAATTCTTACAAAATTCGTTCAGAGGCTGTGATGCAACCTGGATTGACCATATCTAGACCAACAGCTGTATGAGACATAAGGGTGGACACTCTTGGGGCTGAAAGGTTGGCTGAGGTTGGGTGAGCAAACACAGACCCTTTAAAGAAATACTGCCTGGTACCCATCCCATGGGTCCCAAATCTCCAGGTTCAAGTGCATCTTCCTACATCGAAAACATGCATCAGAAACCCAGAAGATGGTACACCGTGTGATTTTGAAAGGTTTCTAATACGCACCTCATTTCTCATCTCCTTGTGCTCGGGTTCGCCATTCCAGCTACTTTACTAGCAATCTCCCTACTTGGAGAATCAGCACGTTTAACCTCCTTTTCCCTACAGGTTGCAATTTGTCCTGAGGATGAACGGGAAGAGGGGCAACCAATGAGAGACTAGATCTAGGTGTTGGGACAGGCACAGGACTCTCTATATTCCCATCAGGAAGAAGAATTAACCACAGGCTCAGCCTGCCGCCCAGAAGCAGAATAGGGCCTGAGGCAATCCCGCGCTTTTGCGGCCAGCTCCCAAAAAAGTGAGTTGAAAAATGGAGCTCAGGGACACTGCAATTCACAAACCCGCAGAGTTATAAATGATAACTCTCATCCACAGATATATTGAGGGAAGGCAACGAAGAGGATTTGAAAGCAAGGCAGAATTGCAGGAAACAGATTTCAGGAGGTAGATTCGAATCGCCTTTAAAGCACATGAAAAGTGGCAAAACGTTGACAATGATGCCCTTGGCCAAACAGGGCGTATGCGTTTTTTCCTGAATATATTCAGGAAAAAACGCATACGCCCTGTTTGGCCAACCAAGCAACCTGGAAAGGCTAATCAGCGCTACAAAGAAGTCTCGCTTCCCATCGGTCAAAAGGGCCATGCTGCAAAAATTTTCAAAACCAGAAATGCAGGACAGGCCATGGAGAAATGGCAGCCTTGCTACGGTGATGGGCGGGATGTAAATTGCCAACAGCCACTCTGGAGAAGTGTACGGTGTGTCCTGAAACATCGAAAAAACACAGCTTAGGGAGCATAGGGCACGTCCACTCATGGGCGTATAAATTGGGAAAACTAAAAATCAGCAAGACACAGGCACCCCAAAGTTTAGGGCTGCTCTGTTGACAAGAACCTCCACTTCATGACACCTTAAATATCCCAGGAAAGAGAAAAATGGATAAAGAAGTTGTGGTCCTTATGTACAATGGAATATCACTCAGACATGAAATCAATGTCATAAGGCTAGTAGAAGCAAGATGAGTGGATTTAGGTACGACGATTCTAAGTGAAATAAGTCACACAGAAAAAGACACTTATCATAAGCTATCACTTAGAGAGGGAATGTAAAAACCGCTACACTTGAACTGAATTACAAAACAGAACAGAGTCACACGTTTAGAAAACACACTATGGCTGCTTAACGGGAAAGGTGAGGTGGGGTGATGCATAAAACAAGGGTTTCAAATTAGCTCAGATAACGTTCCATACACCCAATATGTAATAGACAAGACCTACTCCTTGCTCAGTGAACTGGACTCAACACCCCCTATTCACCGCACAAGAATATATGTGACTAGTAAGAATCTTAAAACCTATGTATTGATATCTGTCTGGAAGTGAGTCATGTGGGTGTAAAGCCGCATAAACACAGCCGTGAAAAGCAGCTAAACCCCATTATAAAAATAAATTACTTTTAAAAACCCGTAAAACAAAGACAGTGAAAGAGAGAGAAATTCTTACAAAATTCGTTCAGAGGCTGTGATGCAACCTGGATTGACCATATCTAGACCCACAGCTGGATGAGACATAAGGGTGGACACTCTTTGGGCTGAAAGGTTGGGTGAGGTTGGGTGAGCAAACGCAGACCCTTTAAAGTAATACTGCCTGGTACCCATCCCATGGGTCCCAAATCTCCAGGTTCAAGGGCATCTTCCTACATCGAAAACATGCATGAGAAACCCAGAAGATGGTACACCGTGTAATTTTGAAAGGTTTCTAATACGCACCTCATTTCTCATCTCCTTGTGCTCGGGTTCGCCTTTCCAGCTACTTTACTAGCAATCTCCCTACTTGGAGAATCAGCACCTTTAAGCTCCTGTTCACTATAGGTTGCAAATTGTCCTGAGGATGAACGGGAAGAGGGGCAACCAATGAGAGACTAGATCTAGGTGTTGGGACAGGCACAGGTCACTCTATTTTCCCATCAGGAAGAAGAATTAACCACAGGCTCAGCCTGCCGCCCAGAAGCAGAATAGGGCCTGAGGCAATCCCGCGCTTTTGCGGCCAGCTCCCAAAAAAGCGAGTTGAAAAATGGAGCTCAGGGACACTGAAATTCACAAACCCACAGAGTTATAAATGATAACTCTCATCCACAGATATATTGAGGGAAGGCAACGAAGAGGATTTGAAAGCAAGGCAGAATTGCAGGAAACAGATTTCAGGAGGTAGATTCGAATCGCCTTTAAAGCACATGAAAAGCGGCAAAACGTCGACAATGATGCCCTTGGCCAAAAAGGGCGTATGCGTTTTTTCCTGAATATATTCAGGAAAAAACGCATACGCCCTTTTTGGCCAACCAAGCAACCTGGAAAGGCAAATCAGCGCTACAAAGAAGTCTCGCTTCCCATCGGTCAAAAGGGTCTTGCTGCAAAAAGTGTCAAAACCAGAAATGCAGGACAGGCCATGGAGAAATGGCAGCCTTGCTACGCTGATGGGCGGGATGTAAATTGCGAACAGCCACTCTGGAGAAGTGTACGGTGTGTCCTGAAACATCGAAAAAACACAGCTTAGGGAGCATAGGGCACGTCCACTCATGGGCGTATAAATTGGGAAAACTAAAAATCAGCAAGACACAGGCACCCCAAAGTTTAGGGCTGCTCTGTTGACAAGAACCTCCACTTCATGACACCTTAAATATCCCAGGAAAGAGAAAAATGGATAAAGAAGTTGTGGTCCTTATGTACAATGGAATATCACTCAGACATGAAATCAATGTCATAAGGCTAGTAGAAGCAAGATGAGTGGATTTAGGTACGACGATTCTAAGTGAAATAAGTCACACAGAAAAAGACACTTATCATAAGCTATCACTTAGAGAGGGAATGTAAAAACCGCTACACTTGAACTGAATTACAAAACAGAACAGAGTCACACGTTTAGAAAACACACTATGGCTGCTTAACGGGAAAGGTGAGGTGGGGTGATGCATAAAACAAGGGTTTCAAATTAGCTCAGATAACGTTCCATACACCCAATATGTAATAGACAAGACCTACTCCTTGCTCAGTGAACTGGACTCAACACCCCCTATTCACCGCACAAGAATATATGTGACTAGTAAGAATCTTAAAACCTATGTATTGATATCTGTCTGGAAGTGAGTCATGTGGGTGTAAAGCCGCATAAACACAGCCGTGAAAAGCAGCTAAACCCCATTATAAAAATAAATTACTTTTAAAAACCCGTAAAACAAAGACAGTGAAAGAGAGAGAAATTCTTACACAATTCGTTCAGAGGCTGTGATGCAACCTGGATTGACCATATCTAGACCCACAGCTGGATGAGACATAAGGGTGGACACTCTTGGGCCTGAAAGGTTGGGTGAGGATGGGTGAGCAAACGCAGACCCTTTAAAGTAATACTGCGTGGTACCCATCCCATGGGTCCCAAATCTCCAGGTTCAAGGGCATCTTCCTACATCGAAAACATGCATGAGAAACCCAGAAGATGGTACACCGTGTGATTTTGAAAGGTTTCTAATACGCACCTCATTTCTCATCTTCTTGTGCTCGGGTTCGCCATTCCAGCTACTTTACTAGCAATCTCCCTACTTGGAGAATCAGCACCTTTAACCTCCTGTTCCCTACAGGTTGCAATTTGACCTGAGGATGAACGGGAAGAGGGGCAACCAATGAGAGACTAGATGTAGGTTTTGGGACAGGCAGAGGTCACTCTATTTTCCCATCAGGAAGAAGAATTAACCACAGGCTCAGCCTGTCCCCCGGAACCAGAATAGGGCCTGAGACAATCCCGTGCTTTTGAGGCCATCTCCCAAAAAAGACAGTTGAAAAATGGAGCTCAGGGGCACTGCCATTCAGAAACCTGCTGAGTTATAAATGATAACTGTCGTCCACAAATATATTGAGGGAAGGCAATGAAGAGGATTTGAAAGCAAGGCAGAATTGCAGGAAACAGATTTCAGGAGGTAGATTCGAATCGCCTTTAAAGCACAAGAAAAGTGGCAAAACTTCGACAATGATGCCCTTGGCCAAACAGGGCGTATGCGTTTTTTCCTGAATATATTCAGGAAAAAACGCATACGCCCTGTTTGGCCAACCAAGCAACCTGGAAAGGCTAATCAGCGCTACAAAGAAGTCTCGCTTCCCGTCGGTCAAAAGGGCCATGCTGCAAAAAGTGTCAAAACCCGAAATGCAGGACAGGCCATGGAGAAATGGCAGCCTTGCTACGCTGATGGGAGGGATGTAAATTGCCAACAGCCACTCTGGAGAAGTGTACGGTGTGTCCTGAAACATCGAAAAAACACAGCTTAGGGAGCATAGGGCACATCCACTCATGGGCGTATAAATTGGGAAAACTAAAAATCAGCAAGACACAGGCACCCCAAAGTATAGGGCTGCTCTGTTGACAAGAACCTCCACTTCATGACACTTTAAATATCCCAGGAAAGAGAAAAATGGATAAAGAAGTTGTGGCCCTTATGTACAATGGAATATCACTCAGACATGAAATCAATGTCATAAGGCTAGTAGAAGCAAGATGAGTGGATTTAGGTACGACGATTCTAAGTGAAATAAGTCACACAGGAAAAGACACTAATCATAAGCTATCACTTATAGAGGGAATGTAAAAACCGCTACACTTGAACTGAATTACAAAAGAGAACAGAGTCACACGTTTAGAAAACACACTATGGCTGCTTAACGGGAAAGGTGAGGTGGGGTGATGCATAAAACAAGGGTTTCAAATTCGCTCAGATACAGTTCCATACACCCAATATGTAATAGACAAGACCTACTCCTTGCTCAGTGAACTGGACTCAACACCCCCTATTCACCGTACAAGAATATATGTGACTAGTAAGAATCTTAAAACCTATGTATTGATATCTGTCTGGAAGTGAGTCAAGTGGGTGTAAAGCCGCATAAACACAGCCGTGAAAAGCAGCTAAACCCCATTATAAAAATAAATTACTTTTAAAAACCCGTAAAACAAAGACAGTGAAAGAGAGAGAAATTCTTACAAAATTCGTTCAGAGGCTGTGATGCAACCTGGATTGACCATATCTAGACCAACAGCTGTATGAGACATAAGGGTGGACACTCTTGGGGCTGAAAGGTTGGCTGAGGTTGGGTGAGCAAACACAGACCCTTTAAAGAAATACTGCCTGGTACCCATCCCATGGGTCCCAAATCTCCAGGTTCAAGTGCATCTTCCTACATCGAAAACATGCATCAGAAACCCAGAAGATGGTACACCGTGTGATTTTGAAAGGTTTCTAATACGCACCTCATTTCTCATCTCCTTGTGCTCGGGTTCGCCATTCCAGCTACTTTACTAGCAATCTCCCTACTTGGAGAATCAGCACGTTTAACCTCCTTTTCCCTACAGGTTGCAATTTGTCCTGAGGATGAACGGGAAGAGGGGCAACCAATGAGAGACTAGATCTAGGTGTTGGGACAGGCACAGGACTCTCTATATTCCCATCAGGAAGAAGAATTAACCACAGGCTCAGCCTGCCGCCCAGAAGCAGAATAGGGCCTGAGGCAATCCCGCGCTTTTGCGGCCAGCTCCCAAAAAAGTGAGTTGAAAAATGGAGCTCAGGGACACTGCAATTCACAAACCCGCAGAGTTATAAATGATAACTCTCATCCACAGATATATTGAGGGAAGGCAACGAAGAGGATTTGAAAGCAAGGCAGAATTGCAGGAAACAGATTTCAGGAGGTAGATTCGAATCGCCTTTAAAGCACATGAAAAGTGGCAAAACGTTGACAATGATGCCCTTGGCCAAACAGGGCGTATGCGTTTTTTCCTGAATATATTCAGGAAAAAACGCATACGCCCTGTTTGGCCAACCAAGCAACCTGGAAAGGCTAATAAGCGCTACAAAGAAGTCTCGCTTCCCATCGGTCAAAAGGGCCATGCTGCAAAAATTTTCAAAACCAGAAATGCAGGACAGGCCATGGAGAAATGGCAGCCTTGCTACGGTGATGGGCGGGATGTAAATTGCCAACAGCCACTCTGGAGAAGTGTACGGTGTGTCCTGAAACATCGAAAAAACACAGCTTAGGGAGCATAGGGCACGTCCACTCATGGGCGTATAAATTGGGAAAACTAAAAATCAGCAAGACACAGGCACCCCAAAGTTTAGGGCTGCTCTGTTGACAAGAACCTCCACTTCATGACACCTTAAATATCCCAGGAAAGAGAAAAATGGATAAAGAAGTTGTGGTCCTTATGTACAATGGAATATCACTCAGACATGAAATCAATGTCATAAGGCTAGTAGAAGCAAGATGAGTGGATTTAGGTACGACGATTCTAAGTGAAATAAGTCACACAGAAAAAGACACTTATCATAAGCTATCACTTAGAGAGGGAATGTAAAAACCGCTACACTTGAACTGAATTACAAAACAGAACAGAGTCACACGTTTAGAAAACACACTATGGCTGCTTAACGGGAAAGGTGAGGTGGGGTGATGCATAAAACAAGGGTTTCAAATTCGCTCAGATACCGTTCCATACACCCAATATGTAATAGACAAGACCTACTCCTTGCTCAGTGAACTGGACTCAACACCCCCTATTCACCGCACAAGAATATATGTGACTAGTAAGAATCTTAAAACCTATGTATTGATATCTGTCTGGAAGTGAGTCAAGTGGGTGTAAAGCCGCATAAACACAGCCGTGAAAAGCAGCTAAACCCCATTATAAAAATAAATTACTTTTAAAAACCCGTAAAACAAAGACAGTGAAAGAGAGAGAAATTCTTACACAATTCGTTCAGAGGCTGTGATGCAACCTGGATTGACCATATCTAGACCCACAGCTGGATGAGACATAAGGGTGGACACTCTTGGGGCTGAAAGGTTGGGTGAGGTTGGGTGAGCAAACGCAGACCCTTAAAATAATACTGCCTGGTACCCATCCCATGGGTCCCAAATCTCCAGGTTCAAGGGCATCTTCCTACATCGAAAACATGCATGAGAAACCCAGAAGATGGTACACCGTGTAATTTTGAAAGGTTTCTAATACGCACCTCATTTCTCATCTCCTTGTGCTCGGGTTCGCCTTTCCAGCTACTTTACTAGCAATCTCCCTACTTGGAGAATCAGCACCTTTAAGCTCCTGTTCACTATAGGTTGCAATTTGTCCTGAGGATGAACGGGAAGAGGGGCAACCAATGAGAGACTAGATCTAGGTGTTGGGACAGGCACAGGTCACTCTATTTTCCCATCAGGAAGAAGAATTAACCACAGGCTCAGCCTGCCGCCCAGAAGCAGAATAGGGCCTGAGGCAATCCCGCGCTTTTGCGGCCAGCTCCCAAAAAAGCGAGTTGAAAAATGGAGCTCAGGGACACTGAAATTCACAAACCCACAGAGTTATAAATGATAACTCTCATCCACAGATATATTGAGGGAAGGCAACGAAGAGGATTTGAAAGCAAGGCAGAATTGCAGGAAACAGATTTCAGGAGGTAGATTCGAATCGCCTTTAAAGCACATGAAAAGCGGCAAAACGTCGACAATGATGCCCTTGGCCAAAAAGGGCGTATGCGTTTTTTCCTGAATATATTCAGGAAAAAACGCATACGCCCTTTTTGGCCAACCAAGCAACCTGGAAAGGCAAATCAGCGCTACAAAGAAGTCTCGCTTCCCATCGGTCAAAAGGGTCTTGCTGCAAAAAGTGTCAAAACCAGAAATGCAGGACAGGCCATGGAGAAATGGCAGCCTTGCTACGCTGATGGGCGGGATGTAAATTGCCAACAGCCACTCTGGAGAAGTGTACGGTGTGTCCTGAAACATCGAAAAAACACAGCTTAGGGAGCATAGGGCACGTCCACTCATGGGCGTATAAATTGGGAAAACTAAAAATCAGCAAGACACAGGCACCCCAAAGTTTAGGGCTGCTCTGTTGACAAGAACCTCCACTTCATGACACCTTAAATATCCCAGGAAAGAGAAAAATGGATAAAGAAGTTGTGGTCCTTATGTACAATGGAATATCACTCAGACATGAAATCAATGTCATAAGGCTAGTAGAAGCAAGATGAGTGGATTTAGGTACGACGATTCTAAGTGAAATAAGTCACACAGAAAAATACACTTATCATAAGCTATCACTTAGAGAGGGAAAGTAAAAACCGCTACACTTGAACTGAATTACAAAACAGAACAGAGTCACACGTTTAGAAAACACACTATGGCTGCTTAACGGGAAAGGTGAGGTGGGGTGATGCATAAAACAAGGGTTTCAAATTAGCTCAGATACCGTTCCATACACCCAATATGTAATAGACAAGACCTACTCCTTGCTCAGTGAACTGGACTCAACACCCCCTATTCACCGCACAAGAATATATGTGACTAGTAAGAATCTTAAAACCTATGTATTGATATCTGTCTGGAAGTGAGTCAAGTGGTGTAAAGCCGCATAAACACAGCCGTGAAAAGCAGCTAAACCCCATTATAAAAATAAATTACTTTTAAAAACCCGTAAAACAAAGACAGTGAAAGAGAGAGAAATTCTTACACAATTCGTTCAGAGGCTGTGATGCAACCTGGATTGACCATATCTAGACCCACAGCTGGATGAGACATAAGGGTGGACACTCTTGGGCCTGAAAGTTTGGGTGAGGATGGGTGAGCAAACGCAGACCCTTTAAAGTAATACTGCCTGGAACCCATCCCATGGGTCCCAAATCTCCAGGTTCAAGGGCATCTTCCTACATCGAAAACATGCATGACAAACCCAGAAGATGGTACACCGTGTGATTTTGAAAGGTTTCTAATACGCACCTCATTTCTCATCTCCTTGTGCTCGGGTTCGCCTTTCCAGCTACTTTACTAGCAATCTCCCTACTTGGAGAATCAGCACCTTTAAGCTCCTGTTCCCTATAGGTTGCAATTTGTCCTGAGGATGAACGGGAAGAGGGGCAACCAATGAGAGACTAGATCTAGGTGTTGGGACAGGCACAGGTCACTCTATTTTCCCATCAGGAAGAAGAATTAACCACAGGCTCAGCCTGCCGCCCAGAAGCAGAATAGGGCCTGAGGCAATCCCGCGCTTTTGCGGCCAGCTCCCAAACAAGCGAGTTGAAAAATGGAGCTCAGGGACACTGAAATTCACAAACCCACAGAGTTATAAATGATAACTCTCATCCACAGATATATTGAGGGAAGGCAACGAAGAGGATTTGAAAGCAAGGCAGAATTGCAGGAAACAGATTTCAGGAGGTAGATTCGAATCGCCTTTAAAGCACATGAAAAGCGGCAAAACGTCGACAATGATGCCCTTGGCCAAAAAGGGCGTATGCGTTTTTTCCTGAATATATTCAGGAAAAAACGCATACGCCCTTTTTGGCCAACCAAGCAACCTGGAAAGGCAAATCAGCGCTACAAAGAAGTCTCGCTTCCCATCGGTCAAAAGGGTCTTGCTGCAAAAAGTGTCAAAACCAGAAATGCAGGACAGGCCATGGAGAAATGGCAGCCTTGCTACGCTGATGGGCGGGATGTAAATTGCCAACAGCCACTCTGGAGAAGTGTACGGTGTGTCCTGAAACATCGAAAAACCACAGCTTAGGGAGCATAGGGCACGTCCACTCATGGGCGTATAAATTGGGAAAACTAAAAATCAGCAAGACACAGGCACCCCAAAGTTTAGGGCTGCTCTGTTGACAAGAACCTCCACTTCATGACACCTTAAATATCCCAGGAAAGAGAAAAATGGATAAAGAAGTTGTGGTCCTTATGTACAATGGAATATCACTCAGACATGAAATCAATGTCATAAGGCTAGTAGAAGCAAGATGAGTGGATTTAGGTACGACGATTCTAAGTGAAATAAGTCACACAGAAAAAGACACTTATCATAAGCTATCACTTAGAGAGGGAATGTAAAAACCGCTACACTTGAACTGAATTACAAAACAGAACAGAGTCACACGTTTAGAAAACACACTATGGCTGCTTAACGGGAAAGGTGAGGTGGGGTGATGCATAAAACAAGGGTTTCAAATTAGCTCAGATAGCGTTCCATACACCCAATATGTAATAGACAAGACCTACTCCTTGCTCAGTGAACTGGACTCAACACCCCCTATTCACCGCACAAGAATATATGTGACTAGTAAGAATCTTAAAACCTATGTATTGATATCTGTCTGGAAGTGAGTCAAGTGGGTGTAAAGCCGCATAAACACAGCCGTGAAAAGCAGCTAAACCCCATTATAAAAATAAATTACTTTTAAAAACCCGTAAAACAAAGACAGTGAAAGAGAGAGAAATTCTTACACAATTCGTTCAGAGGCTGTGATGCAACCTGGATTGACCATATCTAGACCCACAGCTGGATGAGACATAAGGGTGGACACTCTTGGGCCTGAAAGTTTCGGTGAGGTTGGGTGAGCAAACGCAGACCCTTTAAACTAATACTGCGTGGTACCCATCCCATGGGTCCCAAATCTCCTGGTTCAAGGGCATCTTCCTACATCGAAAACATGCATGAGAAACCCAGAAGATGGTACACCGTGTGATTTTGAAAGGTTTCTAATACGCACCTCATTTCTCATCTCCTTGTGCTCGGGTTCGCCATTCCAGCTACTTTACTAGCAATCTCCCTACTTGGAGAATCAGCACCTTTAACCTCCTGTTCCCTACAGGTTGCAATTTGTCCTGAGGATGAACGGGAAGAGGGGCAACCAATGAGAGACTAGATCTAGGTTTTGGGACAGGCACAGGTCACTCTATTTTCCCATCAGGAAGAAGATTTAACCACAGGCTCAGCCTGTCCCCCGGAACCAGAATAGGGCCTGAGACAATCCCGTGCATTTGCGGCCATCTCCCAAAAATGACAGTTGAAAAATGGAGCTCAGGGGCACTGCCATTCACAAACCTGCTGAGTTATAAATGATAACTCTCGTCCACAAATATATTGAGGGAAGGCAACGAAGAGGATTTGAAAGCAAGGCAGAATTGCAGGAAACAGATTTCAGGAGGTAGATACGAATCGCCTTTAAAGCACATGAAAAGCGGCAAAACGTCGACAATGATGCCCTTGGCCAAAAAGGGCGTATGCGATTTTTGCTGAATATATTCAGGAAAAAACGCATACGCCCTGTTTGGCCAACCAAGCAACCTGGAAAGGCAAATCAGCGCAACAAAGAAGTCTCGCTTCCCATCGGTCAAAAGGACCATGCTGCAAAAAGTGTCAAAACCAGAAATGCAGGACAGGCCATGGAGAAATGGCAGCCTTGCTACGCTGATGGGCGGGATGTAAATTGCCAACAGCCACCCTGGAGAAGTGTACGGTGTGTCCTGAAACATCGAAAAAACACAGCTTAGGGAGCATAGGGCACGTCCACTCATGGGCGTATAAATTGGGAAAACTAAAAATCAGCAAGACACAGGCACCCCAAAGTTTAGGGCTGCTCTGTTGACAAGAACCTCCACTTCATGACACCTTAAATATCCCAGGAAAGAGAAAAATGGATAAAGAAGTTGAGGTCCTTATGTACAATGGAATATCACTCAGACATGAAATCAATGTCATAAGCCTAGTGGAAGCAAGATGAGTGGATTTAGGTACGACGATTCTAAGTGAAATAAGTCACACAGAAAAAGACACTTATCATAAGCTATCACTTATAGAGGGAATGTAAAAACCGCTACACTTGAACTGAATTACAAAACAGAACAGAGTCACACGTTTAGAAAACACACTATGGCTGCTTAACGGGAAAGGTGAGGTGGGGTGATGCATAAAACAAGGGTTTCAAATTCGCTCAGATACCGTTCCATACACCCAATATGTAATAGACAAGACCTACTCCTTGCTCAGTGAACTGGACTCAACACCCCCTATTCACCGCACAAGAATATATGTGACTAGTAAGAATCTTAAAACCTATGTATTGATATCTGTCTGGAAGTGAGTCAAGTGGGTGTAAAGCCGCATAAACACAGCCGTGGAAAGCAGCTAAACCCCATTATAAAAATAAATTACTTTTAAAAACCCGTAAAACAAAGACAGTGAAAGAGAGAGAAATTCTTACAAAATTCGTTCAGAGGCTGTGATGCAACCTGGATTGACCATATCTAGACCCACAGCTGGATGAGACATAAGGGTGGACACTCTTGGGGCTGAAAGGTTGGGTGAGGTTGGGTGAGCAAACGCAGACCCTTTAAAGTAATACTGCCTGGTACCCATCCCATGGGTCCCAAATCTCCAGGTTCAAGGGCATCTTCCTACATCGAAAACATGCATGACAAACCCAGAAGATGGTACACCGTGTGATTTTGAAAGGTTTCTAATACGCACCTCATTTCTCATCTCCTTGTGCTCGGGTTCGCCTTTCCAGCTACTTTACTAGCAATCTCCCTACTTGGAGAATCAGCACCTTTAAGCTCCTGTTGCCTACAGGTTGCAATTTGTCCTGAGGATGAACGGGAAGAGGGGCAACCAATGAGAGACTAGATCTATGTGTTGGGACAGACACAGGTCACACTATTTTCCCATCAGGAAGCAGAATTAACCACAGGCTCAGCTTGCCGCCCAGAAGCAGAATAGGGCCTGAGGCAATCCCGCACTTTTGCGGCCAGCTCTCAAAAAAGCGTGTTGAAAAATGGAGCTCAGGGACACTGCAATTCACAAACCCGCAGAGTTATAAATGATAACTCTCATCCACAGATATATTGAGGGAAGGCAACGAAGAGGAATTGAAAGCAAGGCAGAATTGCAGGAAACAGGTTTCAGGAGGTAGATTCGAATCGCCTTTAAAGCACATGAAAAGTGGCAAAACGTCGACAATGATGCCCTTGGCCAAAAAGGGCGTATGCGTTTTTTCCTGAATATATTCAGGAAAAAATGCATACGCCCTGTTTGGCCAACCAAGCAACCTGTAAAGGCTAATCAGCGCTACAAAGAAGTCTCGCTTCCCATCGGTCAAAAGGGCCATGCTGCAAAAATTTTCAAAACCAGAAATGCAGGACAGGCCATGGAGAAATGGCAGCCTTGCTACGGTGATGGGCGGGATGTAAATTGCCAACAGCCACTCTGGAGAAGTGTACGGTGTGTCCTGAAACATAGAAAAAACACAGCTTAGGGAGCATAGGGCACGTCCACTCATGGGCGTATAAATTGGAAAAACTAAAAATCAGCAAGACACAGTCACCGCAAAGTTTAGGGCTGCTCTGTTGACAAGAACCTCCACGTCATGACACCTTAAATATCCCAGGAAAGAGAAAAATGGATAAAGAAGTTGTGGTCCTTATGTACAATGGAATATCACTCAGACATGAAATCAATGTCATAAGGCTAGTAGAAACATGATGAGTGGATTTAGGTACGACGAATCTAAGTGAAATAAGTCACACAGAAAAAGACACTTTTCATAAGCTATCACTTATAGAGGGAATGTAAAAACCGCTACAGTTGAACTGAATTACAAAACAGAACAGAGTCACAAGTTTAGAAAACACACTATGGCTGCTTAACGGGAAAGGTGAGGTGGGGTGATGCATAAAACAAGGGTTTCAAATTTGCTCAGATACCGTTCCATACACCCAATATGTAAAAGACAAGACCTACTCCTTGCTCAGTGAACTGGACTCAACACCCCCTATTCACCGCACAAGAATATATGTGACTAGTAAGAATCTTAAAACCTATGTATTGATATCTGTCTGGAAGTGAGTCAATTGGGTGTAAAGCCGCATAAACACAGCCATGAAAAGCAGCTAAACCCCATTATAAAAATAAATTACTTTTAAAAACCCGTAAAACAAAGACAGTGAAAGAGAGAAATTAATACAAAATTCGTTCAGGGGCTGTGATGGAACCTGGATTGACCATATCTAGACCCACAGCTGGATGAGACATAAGGGTGGACACTCTTGGGGTTGAGAGGTTGGGTGAGGTTGGGTGAGCAAACACAGACCCTTTAAAGTAATACTGCCTGCTACCCATCCCATGGGTCCCAAATCTCCAGCTTCAAGGGCATCTTCCTACATCAAAAACATGCATGAGAAACCCAGAAGATCGTACACCGTGTGATTTTGAAAGGTTTCTAATACGCACCTCATTTCTCATCTCCTTGTGCTCGGGTTCGCCTTTCCAGCTACTTTACTAGCAATCTCCCCACTTGGAGAATCAGCACCTTTAAGCTCCTGTTCCCTACAGGTTGCAATTTGTCCTGAGGATGAACGGGAAGAGGGGCAACCAATGAGAGACTAGATCTAGGTGTTGGGACAGGCACAGGTCACTCTATTTTCCCATCAGGAAGAAGAATTAACCACAGGCTCAGCCTGTCCCCCGGAACTAGAATAGGGCCTGAGGCAATCCCGTGCTTTTGCGGCCAGCTCCCAAAAAAGACAGTTGAAAAATGGAGCTCAGGGGCACTGCCATTCACAAACCTGCTGAGTTATAAATGATAACTCTCGTCCACAAATATATTGTGGGAAGGCAACGAAGAGGATTTGAAAGCAAGGCAGAATTGCAGGAAACAGGTTTCAGGAGGTAGATTCGAATCGCCTTTAAAGCACATGAAAAGCGGCAAAACGTCGACAATGATGCCCTTGGCCAAAAAGGGCGTATGCGTTTTTTCCTGAATATATTCAGGAAAAAACGCATACGCCCTTTTTGGCCAACCAAGCAACCTGGAAAGGCTAATCAGCGCTACAAAGAAGTCTCTCTTCCCATCGGTCAAAAGGGCCATGCTGCAAAATGTATCAAAACCAGAAATGCAGGACAGGCCATGGAGAAATGGCAGCCTTGCTACGCTGATGGGCGGGATGTAAATTGCCAACAGCCACTCTGGAGAAGTGTATGGTGTGTCCTGAAACATCGAAAAAACACAGCTTAGGGAGCATAGGGCACGTCCACTCATGGGCGTATAAATTGGGAAAACTAAAAATCAGCAAGACACAGGCACCCCAAAGTTTAGGGCTGCTCTGTTGACAAGAACCTCCACTTCATGACACCTTAAGTATCCCAGGAAAGAGAAAAATGGATAAAGAAATTGTGGCCCTTATGTACAATGGAATATCACTCAGACATGAAATCAATGTCATAAGGCTAGTAGAAGCAAGATGAGTGGATTTAGGTACGACGATTCTAAGTGAAAGAAGTCACACAGAAAAAGACACTTATCATAAGCTATCACTTATAGAGGAAATGTAAAAACCGCTACACTTGAACTGAATTACAAAACAGAACAGAGTCACACGTTTAGAAAACACACTATGGCTGCTTAACGGGAAAGGTGAGGTGGGGTGATGCATAAAACAAGGGTTTCAAATTCGCTCAGATACCGTTCCATACACCCAATATGTAATAGACAAGACCTACTCCTTGCTCAGTGAACTGGACTCAACACCCCCTATTCACCGCACAAGAATATATGTGACTAGTAAGAATCTTAAAACCTATGTATTGATATCTGTCTGGAAGTGAGTCAAGTGGGTGTAAAGCCGCATAAACTCAGCAGTGAAAAGCAGCTAAACCCCATTATAAAAATAAATTACTTTTAAAAACCCGTAAAACAAAGACAGTGAAAGAGAGAGAAATTCTTACAAAATTCGTTCAGAGGCTGTGATGCAACCTGGATTGACCATATCTAGACCCACAGCTGGATGAGACATAAGGGTGGACACTCTTGGGGCTGAAAGGTTGGGTGAGGTTGGGTGAGCAAACGCAGACCCTTTAGAGTAATACTGCCTGGTACCCATCCCATGGGTCCCAAATCTCCAGGTTCAAGGGCATCTTCCTACATCGAAAACATGCATGAGAAACCCAGAAGATGGTACACCGTGTGATTTTGAAAGGTTTCTAATACGCACCTCATTTCTCATCTCTTTCTGCTCGGGTTCGCCTTTCCAGCTACTTTACTAGCAATCTCCCTACTTGGAGAATCAGCACCTTTAAGCTCCTGTTGCCTACAGGTTGCAATTTGTCCTGAGGATGAACGGGAAGAGGGGCAACCAATGAGAGACTAGATCTATGTGTTGGGACAGACACAGGTCACACTATTTTCCCATCAGGAAGAAGAATTAACCACAGGCTCAGCTTGCCGCCCAGAAGCAGAATAGGGCCTGAGGCAATCCCGCACTTTTGCGGCCAGCTCTCAAAAAAGCGTGTTGAAAAATGGAGCTCAGGGACACTGCAATTCACAAACCCGCAGAGTTATAAATGATAACTCTCATCCACAGATATATTGAGGGAAGGCAACGAAGAGGATTTGAAAGCAAGGCAGAATTGCAGGAAACAGGTTTCAGGAGGTAGATTCGAATCGCCTTTAAAGCACATGAAAAGTGGCAAAATGTCGACAATGATGCCCTTGGCCAAACAGGGCGTATGCGTTTTTTCCTGAATATATTCAGGAAAAAACGCATACGCCCTGTTTGGCCAACCAAGCAACCTGGAAAGGCTAATCAGCGCTACAAAGAAGTCTCGCTTCCCATCGGTCAAAAGGGCCATGCTGCAAAAATTTTCAAAACCAGAAATGCAGGACAGGCCATGGAGAAATGGCAGCCTTGCTACGCTGATGGGAGGGATGTAAATTGCCAACAGCCACTCTGGAGAAGTGTACGGTGTGTCCTGAAACATCGAAAAAACACAGCTTAGGGAGCATAGGGCACGTCCACTCATGGGCGTATAAATTGGAAAAACTAAAAATCAGCAAGACACAGGCACCGCAAAGTTTAGGGCTGCTCTGTTGACAAGAACCTCCACGTCATGACACCTTAAATATCCCAGGAAAGAGAAAAATGGATAAAGAAGTTGTGGTCCTTATGTACAATGGAATATCACTCAGACATGAAATCAATGTCATAAGGCTAGTAGAAACAAGATGAGTGGATTTAGGTACGACGAATCTAAGTGAAATAAGTCACACAGAAAAAGACACTTTTCATAAGCTATCACTTATAGAGGGAATGTAAAAACCGCTACACTTGAACTGAATTACAATACAGAACAGAGTCACACGTTTAGAAAACACACTATGGCTGCTTAACGGGAAAGGTGAGGTGGGGTGATGCATAAAACAAGGGTTTCAAATTCGCTCAGATACCGTTCCATACACCCAATATGTAATAGACAAGACCTACTCCTTGCTCAGTGAACTGGACTCAACACCCCCTATTCACCGCACAAGAATATATGTGACTAGTACTAATCTTAAAACCTATGTATTGATATCTGTCTGGAAGTGAGTCAAGTGGGTGTAAAGCCGCATAAACACAGCCGTGAAAAGCAGCTAAACCCCATTATAAAAATAAATTACTTTTAAAAACCCGTAAAACAAAGACAGTGAAAGAGAGAGAAATTCTTACAAAATTCGTTCAGAGGCTGTGATGCAACCTGGATTGACCATATCTAGACCCACAGCTGGATGAGACATAAGGGTGGACACTCTTGGGGCTGAAAGGTTGGGTGAGGTTGGGTGAGCAAACGCAGACCCTTTAGAGTAATACTGCCTGGTACCCATCCCATGGGTCCCAAATCTCCAGGTTCAAGGGCATCTTCCTACATCGAAAACATGCATGATAAACCCAGAAGATGGTACACCGTGTGATTTTGAAAGGTTTCTAATACGCACCTCATTTCTCATCTCCTTGTGCTCGGGTTCGCCTTTCCAGCTACTTTACTAGCAATCTCCCTACTTGGAGAATCAGCACCTTTAAGCTCCTGTTGCCTACAGGTTGCAATTTGTCCTGAGGATGAACGGGAAGAGGGGCAACCAATGAGAGACTAGATCTATGTGTTGGGACAGACACAGGTCACACTATTTTCCCATCAGGAAGAAGAATTAACCACAGGCTCAGCCTGCCGCCCAGAAGCAGAATAGGGCCTGAGGCAATCCCGCACTTTTGCGGCCAGCTCTCAAAAAAGCGTGTTGAAAAATGGAGCTCAGGGACACTGCAATTCACAAACCCGCAGAGTTATAAATGATAACTCTCATCCACAGATATATTGAGGGAAGGCAACGAAGAGGATTTGAAAGCAAGGCAGAATTGCAGGAAACAGGTTTCAGGAGGTAGATTCGAATCGCCTTTAAAGCACATGAAAAGTGGCAAAACGTCGACAATGATGCCCTTGGCCAAACAGGGCGTATGCGTTTTTTCCTGAATATATTCAGGAAAAAACGCATACGCCCTGTTTGGCCAACCAAGCAACCTGGAAAGTCTAATCAGCGCTACAAAGAAGTCTCGCTTCCCATCGGTCAAAAGGGCCATGCTGCAAAAATTTTCAAAACCAGAAATGCAGGACAGGCCATGGAGAAATGGCAGCCTTGCTACGCTGATGGGCGGGATGTAAATTGCCAACAGCCACTCTGGAGAAGTGTACGGTGTGTCCTGAAACATCGAAAAAACACAGCTTAGGGAGCATAGGGCACGTCCACTCATGGGCGTATAAATTGGAAAAACTAAAAATCAGCAAGACACAGGCACCGCAAAGTTTAGGGCTGCTCTGTTGACAAGAACCTCCACGTCATGACACCTTAAATATCCCAGGAAAGAGAAAAATGGATAAAGAAGTTGTGGTCCTTATGTACAATGGAATATCACTCAGACATGAAATCAATGTCATAAGGCTAGTAGAAACAAGATGAGTGGATTTAGGTACGACGAATCTAAGTGAAATAAGTCACACAGAAAAAGACACTTTTCATAAGCTATCACTTATAGAGGGAATGTAAAAACCGCTACAGTTGAACTGAATTACAAAACAGAACAGAGTCACAAGTTTAGAAAACACACTATGGCTGCTTAACGGGAAAGGTGAGGTGGGGTGATGCATAAAACAAGGGTTTCAAATTTGCTCAGATACCGTTCCATACACCCAATATGTAAAAGACAAGACCTACTCCTTGCTCAGTGAACTGGACTCAACACCCCCTATTCACCGCACAAGAATATATGTGACTAGTAAGAATCTTAAAACCTATGTATTGATATCTGTCTGGAAGTGAGTCAATTGGGTGTAAAGCCGCATAAACACAGCCATGAAAAGCAGCTAAACCCCATTATAAAAATAAATTACTTTTAAAAACCCGTAAAACAAAGACAGTGAAAGAGAGAAATTCTTACAAAATTCGTTCAGGGGCTGTGATGGAACCTGGATTGACCATATCTAGACCCACAGCTGGATGAGACATAAGGGTGGACACTCTTGGGGTTGAGAGGTTGGGTGAGGTTGGGTGAGCAAACGCAGACCCTTTAAAGTAATACTGCCTGCTACCCATCCCATGGGTCCCAAATCTCCAGCTTCAAGGGCATCTTCCTACATCAAAAACATGCATGAGAAACCCAGAAGATGGTACACCGTGTGATTTTGAAAGGTTTCTAATACGCACCTCATTTCTCATCTCCTTGTGCTCGGGTTCGCCTTTCCAGCTACTTTACTAGCAATCTCCCCACTTGGAGAATCAGCACCTTTAAGCTCCTGTTCCCTACAGGTTGCAATTTGTCCTGAGGATGAACGGGAAGAGGGGCAACCAATGAGAGACTAGATCTAGGTGTTGGGACAGGCACAGGTCACTCTATTTTCCCATCAGGAAGAAGAATTAACCACAGGCTCAGCCTGTCCCCCGGAACTAGAATAGGGCCTGAGGCAATCCCGTGCTTTTGCGGCCA
The DNA here is from genome assembly GCF_028021215.1 of Eschrichtius robustus. Taxonomy (NCBI): domain Eukaryota; kingdom Metazoa; phylum Chordata; class Mammalia; order Artiodactyla; family Eschrichtiidae; genus Eschrichtius; species Eschrichtius robustus. The sequence continues at coordinate 221,836 of NW_027175308.1, read as the reverse complement.
GCTCCCAAAAAAGACAGTTGAAAAATGGAGCTCAGGGGCACTGCCATTCACAAACCTGCTGAGTTATAAATGATAACTCTCGTCCACAAATATATTGTGGGAAGGCAACGAAGAGGATTTGAAAGCAAGGCAGAATTGCAGGAAACAGGTTTCAGGAGGTAGATTCGAATCGCCTTTAAAGCACATGAAAAGCGGCAAAACGTCGACAATGATGCCCTTGGCCAAAAAGGGCGTATGCGTTTTTTCCTGAATATATTCAGGAAAAAACGCATACGCCCTTTTTGGCCAACCAAGCAACCTGGAAAGGCTAATCAGCGCTACAAAGAAGTCTCTCTTCCCATCGGTCAAAAGGGCCATGCTGCAAAAAGTATCAAAACCAGAAATGCAGGACAGGCCATGGAGAAATGGCAGCCTTGCTACGCTGATGGGCGGGATGTAAATTGCCAACAGCCACTCTGGAGAAGTGTACGGTGTGTCCTGAAACATCGAAAAACCACAGCTTAGGGAGCATAGGGCACGTCCACTCATGGGCGTATAAATTGGGAAAACTAAAAATCAGCAAGACACAGGCACCCCAAAGTTTAGGGCGGCTCTGTTGACAAGAACCTCCACTTCATGACACCTTAAGTATCCCAGGAAAGAGAAAAATGGATAAAGAAATTGTGGCCCTTATGTACAATGGAATATCACTCAGACATGAAATCAATGTCATAAGGCTAGTAGAAGCAAGATGAGTGGATTTAGGTACGACGATTCTAAGTGAAAGAAGTCACACAGAAAAAGACACTTATCATAAGCTATCACTTATAGAGGAAATGTAAAAACCGCTACACTTGAACTGAATTACAAAACAGAACAGAGTCACACGTTTAGAAAACACACTATGGCTGCTTAACGGGAAAGGTGAGGTGGGGTGATGCATAAAACAAGGGTTTCAAATTCGCTCAGATACCGTTCCATACACCCAATATGTAATAGACAAGACCTACTCCTTGCTCAGTGAACTGGACTCAACACCCCCTATTCACCGCACAAGAATATATGTGACTAGTAAGAATCTTAAAACCTATGTATTGATATCTGTCTGGAAGTGAGTCAAGTGGGTGTAAAGCCGCATAAACTCAGCCGTGAAAACCAGCTAAACCCCATTATAAAAATAAATTACTTTTAAAAACCCGTAAAACAAAGACAGTGAAAGAGAGAGAAATTCTTACAAAATTCGTTCAGAGGCTGTGATGCAACCTGGATTGACCATATCTAGACCCACAGCTGGATGAGACATAAGGTTGGACACTCTTGGGGCTGAAAGGTTGGGTGAGGTTGGGTGAGCAAACGCAGACCCTTTAAAGTAATACTGCCTGGTACCCATCCCATGGGTCCCAAATCTCCAGGTTCAAGGGCATCTTCCTACATCGAAAACATGCATGAGAAACCCAGAAGATGGTACACCGTGTGATTTTGAAAGGTTTCTAATACGCACCTCATTTCTCATCTCCTTGTGCTCGGGTTCGCCTTTCCAGCTACTTTACTAGCAATCTCCCTACTTGGAGAATCAGCACCTTTAAGCTCCTGTTGCCTACAGGTTGCAATTTGTCCTGAGGATGAACGGGAAGAGGGGCAACCAATGAGAGACTAGATCTATGTGTTGGGACAGACACAGGTCACACTATTTTCCCATCAGGAAGAAGAATTAACCACAGGCTCAGCCTGCCGCCCAGAAGCAGAATAGGGCCTGAGGCAATCCCGCACTTTTGCGGCCAGCTCTCAAAAAAGCGTGTTGAAAAATGGAGCTCAGGGACACTGCAATTCACAAACCCGCAGAGTTATAAATGATAACTCTCATCCACAGATATATTGAGGGAAGGCAACGAAGAGGATTTGAAAGCAAGGCAGAATTGCAGGAAACAGGTTTCAGGAGGTAGATTCGAATCGCCTTTAAAGCACATGAAAAGTGGCAAAACGTTGACAATGATGCCCTTGGCCAAACAGGGCGTATGCGTTTTTTCCTGAATATATTCAGGAAAACCGCATACGCCCTGTTTGGCCAACCAAGCAACCTGGAAAGGCTAATCAGCGCTACAAAGAAGTCTCGCTTCCCATCGGTCAAAAGGGCCATGCTGCAAAAATTTTCAAAACCAGAAATGCAGGACAGGCCATGGAGAAATGGCAGCCTTGCTACGCTGATGGGCGGGATGTAAATTGCCAACAGCCACTCTGGAGAAGTGTACGGTGTGTCCTGAAACATCGAAAAAACACAGCTTAGGGAGCATAGGGCACGTCCACTCATGGGCCTATAAATTGGAAAAACTAAAAATCAGCAAGACACAGGCACCGCAAAGTTTAGGGCTGCTCTGTTGACAAGAACCTCCACGTCATGACACCTTAAATATCCCAGGAAAGAGAAAAATGGATAAAGAAGTTGTAGTCCTTATGTACAATGGAATATCACTCAGACATGAAATCAATGTCATAAGGCTAGTAGAAGCAAGATGAGTGGATTTAGGTACGAAGAATCTAAGTGAACTAAGTCACACAGAAAAAGACACTTTTCATAAGCTATCACTTATAGAGGGAATGTAAAAACCGCTACAGTTGAACTGAATTACAAAACAGAACAGAGTCACAAGTTTAGAAAACACACTATGGCTGCTTAACGGGAAAGGTGAGGTGGGGTGATGCATAAAACAAGGGTTTCAAATTTGCTCAGATACCGTTCCATACACCCAATATGTAAAAGACAAGACCTACTCCTTGCTCAGTGAACTGGACTCAACACCCCCTATTCACCGCACAAGAATATATGTGACTAGTAAGAATCTTAAAACCTATGTATTGATATCTGTCTGGAAGTGAGTCAAGTGGGTGTAAAGCCGCATAAACACAGCCATGAAAAGCAGCTAAACCCCATTATAAAAATAAATTACTTTTAAAAACCCGTAAAACAAAGACAGTGAAAGAGAGAAATTCTTACAAAATTCGTTCAGGGGCTGTGATGGAACCTGGATTGACCATATCTAGACCCACAGCTGGATGAGACATAAGGGTGGACACTCTTGGGGTTGAGAGGTTGGGTGAGGTTGGGTGAGCAAACGCAGACCCTTTAAAGTAATACTGCCTGCTACCCATCCCATGGGTCCCAAATCTCCAGCTTCAAGGGCATCTTCCTACATCAAAAACATGCATGAGAAACCCAGAAGATGGTACACCGTGTGATTTTGAAAGGTTTCTAATACGCACCTCATTTCTCATCTCCTTGTGCTCGGGTTCGCCTTTCCAGCTACTTTACTAGCAATCTCCCCACTTGGAGAATCAGCACCTTTAAGCTCCTGTTCCCTACAGGTTGCAATTTGTCCTGAGGATGAACGGGAAGAGGGGCAACCAATGAGAGACTAGATCTAGGTGTTGGGACAGGCACAGGTCACTCTATTTTCCCATCAGGAAGAAGAATTAACCACAGGCTCAGCCTGTCCCCCGGAACTAGAATAGGGCCTGAGGCAATCCCGTGCTTTTGCGGCCAGCTCCCAAAAAAGACAGTTGAAAAATGGAGCTCAGGGGCACTGCCATTCACAAACCTGCTGAGTTATAAATGATAACTCTCGTCCACAAATATATTGTGGGAAGGCAACGAAGAGGATTTGAAAGCAAGGCAGAATTGCAGGAAACAGGTTTCAGGAGGTAGATTCGAATCGCCTTTAAAGCACATGAAAAGCGGCAAAACGTCGACAATGATGCCCTTGGCCAAAAAGGGTGTATGCGTTTTTTCCTGAATATATTCAGGAAAAAACGCATACGCCCTTTTTGGCCAACCAAGCAACCTGGAAAGGCTAATCAGCGCTACAAAGAAGTCTCTCTTCCCATCGGTCAAAAGGGCCATGCTGCAAAAAGTATCAAAACCAGAAATGCAGGACAGGCCATGGAGAAATGGCAGCCTTGCTACGCTGATGGGCGGGATGTAAATTGCCAACACCCACTCTGGAGAAGTGTACGGTGTGTCCTGAAACATCGAAAAAACACAGCTTAGGGAGCATAGGGCACGTCCACTCATGGGCGTATAAATTGGGAAAACTAAAAATCAGCAAGACACAGGCACCCCAAAGTTTAGGGCTGCTCTGTTGACAAGAACCTCCACTTCATGACACCTTAAGTATCCCAGGAAAGAGAAAAATGGATAAAGAAATTGTGGCCCTTATGTACAATGGAATATCACTCAGACATGAAATCAATGTCATAAGGCTAGTAGAAGCAAGATGAGTGGATTTAGGTACGACGATTCTAAGTGAAAGAAGTCACACAGAAAAAGACACTTATCATAAGCTATCACTTATAGAGGAAATGTAAAAACCGCTACACTTGAACTGAATTACAAAACAGAACAGAGTCACACGTTTAGAAAACACACTATGGCTGCTTAACGGGAAAGGTGAGGTGGGGTGATGCATAAAACAAGGGTTTCAAATTCGCTCAGATACCGTTCCATACACCCAATATGTAATAGACAAGACCTACTCCTTGCTCAGTGAACTGGACTCAACACCCCCTATTCACCGCACAAGAATATATGTGACTAGTAAGAATCTTAAAACCTATGTATTGATATCTGTCTGGAAGTGAGTCAAGTGGGTGTAAAGCCGCATAAACTCAGCCGTGAAAACCAGCTAAACCCCATTATAAAAATAAATTACTTTTAAAAACCCGTAAAACAAAGACAGTGAAAGAGAGAGAAATTCTTACAAAATTCGTTCAGAGGCTGTGATGCAACCTGGATTGACCATATCTAGACCCACAGCTGGATGAGACATAAGGGTGGACACTCTTGGGGCTGAAAGGTTGGGTGAGGTTGGGTGAGCAAACGCAGACCCTTTAAAGTAATACTGCCTGGTACCCATCCCATGGGTCCCAAATCTCCAGGTTCAAGGGCATCTTCCTACATCGAAAACATGCATGAGAAACCCAGAAGATGGTACACCGTGTGATTTTGAAAGGTTTCTAATACGCACCTCATTTCTCATCTCCTTGTGCTCGGGTTCGCCTTTCCAGCTACTTTACTAGCAATCTCCCTACTTGGAGAATCAGCACCTTTAAGCTCCTGTTGCCTACAGGTTGCAATTTGTCCTGAGGATGAACGGGAAGAGGGGCAACCAATGAGAGACTAGATCTATGTGTTGGGACAGACACAGGTCACACTATTTTCCCATCAGGAAGAAGAATTAACCACAGGCTCAGCCTGCCGCCCAGAAGCAGAATAGGGCCTGAGGCAATCCCGCACTTTTGCGGCCAGCTCTCAAAAAAGCGTGTTGAAAAATGGAGCTCAGGGACACTGCAATTCACAAACCCGCAGAGTTATAAATGATAACTCTCATCCACGGATATATTGAGGGAAGGCAACGAAGAGGATTTGAAAGCAAGGCAGAATTGCAGGAAACAGGTTTCAGGAGGTAGATTCGAATCGCCTTTAAAGCACATGAAAAGTGGCAAAACGTTGACAATGATGCCCTTGGCCAAACAGGGCGTATGCGTTTTTTCCTGAATATATTCAGGAAAAAACGCATACGCCCTGTTTGGCCAACCAAGCAACCTGGAAAGGCTAATCAGCGCTACAAAGAAGTCTCGCTTCCCATCGGTCAAAAGGGCCATGCTGCAAAAATTTTCAAAACCAGAAATGCTGGACAGGCCATGGAGAAATGGCAGCCTTGCTACGCTGATGGGCGGGATGTAAATTGCCAACAGCCACTCTGGAGAAGTGTACGGTGTGTCCTGAAACATCAAAAAAACACAGCTTAGGGAGCATAGGGCACGTCCACTCATGGGCGTATAAATTGGAAAAACTAAAAATCAGCAAGACACAGGCACCGCAAAGATTAGGGCTGCTCTGTTGACAAGAACCTCCACGTCATGACACCTTAAATATCCCAGGAAAGAGAAAAATGGATAAAGAAGTTGTAGTCCTTATGTACAATGGAATATCACTCAGACATGAAATCAATGTCATAAGGCTAGTAGAAGCAAGATGAGTGGATTTAGGTACGAAGAATCTAAGTGAACTAAGTCACACAGAAAAAGACACTTTTCATAAGCTATCACTTATAGAGGGAATGTAAAAACCACCACACTTGAACTGAATTACAAAACAGAACAGAGTCACACGTTTAGAAAACACACTATGGCTGCTTAACGGGAAAGGTGAGGTGGGGTGATGCATAAAGCAAGGGTTTCAAATTCGCTCAGATACCGTTCCATACACCCAATATGTAATAGACAAGACCTACTCCTTGCTCAGTGAACTGGACTCAACACCCCCTATTCACCGCACAAGAATATATGTGACTAGTAAGAATCTTAAAACCTATGTATTGATATCTGTCTGGAAGTGAGTCAATTGGGTGTAAAGCCGCATAAACACAGCCATGAAAAGCAGCTAAACCCCATTATAAAAATAAATTACTTTTAAAAACCCGTAAAACAAAGACAGTGAAAGAGAGAAATTCTTACAAAATTCGTTCAGGGGCTGTGATGCAACCTGGATTGACCATATCTAGACACACAGCTGGATGAGACATAAGGGTGGACACTCTTGGGGCTGAAAGGTTGGGTGAGGTTGGGTGAGCAAACGCAGACCCTTTAAAGTAATACTGCCTGCTACCCATCCCATGGGTCCCAAATCTCCAGCTTCAAGGGCATCTTCCTACATCGAAAACATGCATGAGAAACCCAGAAGATGGTACACCGTGTGATTTTGAAAGGTTTCTAATACGCACCTCATTTCTCATCTCCTTGTGCTCGGGTTCGCCTTTCCAGCTACGTTACCAGCAATCTCCCTACTTGGAGAATCAGCACCTTTAAGCTCCTGTTCCCTACAGGTTGCAATTTGTCCTGAGGATGAACGGGAAGAGGGGCAACCAATGAGAGACTAGATCTAGGTGTTGGGACAGGCACAGGTCACTCTATTTTCCCATCAGGAAGAAGAATTAACCACAGGCTCAGCCTGTCCCCCGGAACCAGAATAGGGCCTGAGGCAATCCCGCGCTTTTGCGGCCAGCTCCCAAAAAAGCGAGTTGAAAAATGGAGCTCAGGGACACTGAAATTCACAAAACCACAGAGTTATAAATGATAACTCTCATCCACAGATATATTGAGGGAAGGCAACGAAGAGGATTTGAAAGCAAGGCAGAATTGCAGGAAACAGATTTCAGGAGGTAGATTCGAATCGCCTTTAAAGCACATGAAAACCGGCAAAACGTCGACAATGATGCCCTTGGCCAAAAAGGGCGTATGCGTTTTTTCCTGAATATATTCAGGAAAAAACGCATACGCCCTTTTTGGCCAACCAAGCAACCTGGTAAGGCAAATCAGCGCTACAATGAAGTCTCGCTTCCCATCGGTCAAAAGGGTCTTGCTGCAAAAAGTGTCAAAACCAGAAATGCAGGAAAGGCCATGGTGAAATGGCAGCCTTGCTACGCTGATGGGCGGGATGTAAATTGCCAACAGCCACTCTGGAGAAGTGTACGGTGTGTCCTGAAACATCGAAAAAACACAGCTTAGGGAGCATAGGGCACGTCCACTCATGGGCGTATAAATTGGGAAAACTAAAAATCAGCAAGACACAGGCACCCCAAAGTTTAGGGCTGCTCTGTTGACAAGAACCTCCACTTCATGACACCTTAAATATCCCAGGAAAGAGAAAAATGGATAAAGCAGTTGTGGTCCTCATGTACAATGGAATATCACTCAGACATGAAATCAATGTCATAAGGCTAGTAGAAGCAAGATGAGTGGATTTAGGTACGACGATTCTAAGTGAAATAAGTCACACAGAAAAAGACACTTATCATAAGCTATCACTTAGAGAGGGAATGTAAAAACCGCTACACTTGAACTGAATTACAAAACAGAACAGAGTCACACGTTTAGAAAACACACTATGGCTGCTTAACGGGAAAGGTGAGGTGGGGTGATGCATAAAACAAGGGTTTCAAATTCTCTCAGATACTGTTCCATACACCCAATACGTAATAGACAAGACCTACTCCTTGCTCAGTGAACTGGACTCAACACCCCCTATTCACCGCACAAGAATATATGTGACTAGTAAGAATCTTAAAACCTATGTATTGATATCTGTCTGGAAGTGAGTCAAGTGGGTGTAAAGCCGCATAAACACAGCCATGAAAAGCAGATAAACCCCATTATAAAAATAAATTACTTTTAAAAACCCGTAAAACAAAGACAGTGAAAGAGAGAGAAATTCTTACACAATTCGTTCAGAGGCTGTGATGCAACCTGGATTGACCATATCTAGACCCACAGCTGGATGAGACATAAGGGTGGACACTCTTGGGGCTGAAAGGTTGGGTGAGGTTGGGTGAGCAAACGCAGACCCTTTAAAGTAATACTGCCTGGTACCCATCCCATGGGTCCCAAATCTCCAGGTTCAAGGGCATCTTCCTACATCGAAAACATGCATGAGAAACCCAGAAGATGGTAAACCGTGTAATTTTGAAAGGTTTCTAATACGCACCTCATTTCTCATCTCCTTGTGCTCGGGTTCGCCTTTCCAGCTACTTTACTAGCAATCTCCCTACTTGGAGAATCAGCACCTTTAAGATCCTGTTCCCTATAGGTTGCAATTTGTCCTGAGGATGAACGGGAAGAGGGGCAACCAATGAGAGACTAGATCTAGGTGTTGGGACAGGCACAGGTCACTCTATTTTCCCATCAGGAAGAAGAATTAACCACAGGCTCAGCCTGCCGCCCAGAAGCAGAATAGGGCCTGAGGCAATCCCGCGCTTTTGCGGCCAGCTCCCAAAAAAGCGAGTTGAAAAATGGAGCTCAGGGACACTGAAATTCACAAACCCACAGAGTTATAAATGATAACTCTCATCCACAGATATATTGAGGGAAGGCAACGAAGAGGATTTGAAAGCAAGGCAGAATTGCAGGAAACAGATTTCAGGAGGTAGATTCGAATCGCCTTTAAAGCACATGAAAAGCGGCAAAACGTCGACAATGATGCCCTTGGCCAAAAAGGGCGTATGCGTTTTTTCCTGAATATATTCAGGAAAAAACGCATACGCCCTTTTTGGCCAACCAAGCAACCTGGAAAGGCAAATCAGCGCTACAAAGAAGTCTCGCTTCCCATCGGTCAAAAGGGTCTTGCTGCAAAAAGTGTCAAAACCAGAAATGCAGGACAGGCCATGGAGAAATGGCAGCCTTGCTACGCTGATGGGCGGGATGTAAATTGCGAACAGCCACTCTGGAGAAGTGTACGGTGTGTCCTGAAACATCGAAAAAACACAGCTTAGGGAGCATAGGGCACGTCCACTCATGGGCGTATAAATTGGGAAAACTAAAAATCAGCAAGACACAGGCACCCCAAAGTTTAGGGCTGCTCTGTTGACAAGAACCTCCACTTCATGACACCTTAAATATCCCAGGAAAGAGAAAAATGGATAAAGAAGTTGTGGTCCTTATGTACAATGGAATATCACTCAGACATGAAATCAATGTCATAAGGCTAGTAGAAGCAAGATGAGTGGATTTAGGTACGACGATTCTAAGTGAAATAAGTCACACAGAAAAAGACACTTATCATAAGCTATCACTTAGAGAGGGAATGTAAAAACCGCTACACTTGAACTGAATTACAAAACAGAACAGAGTCACACGTTTAGAAAACACACTATGGCTGCTTAACGGGAAAGGTGAGGTGGGGTGATGCATAAAACAAGGGTTTCAAATTCGCTCAGATACCGTTCCATACACCCAATATGTAATAGACAAGACCTACTCCTTGCTCAGTGAACTGGACTCAACACCCCCTATTCACCGCACAAGAATATATGTGACTAGTAAGAATCTTAAAACCTATGTATTGATATCTGTCTGGAAGTGAGTCAAGTGGGTGTAAAGCCGCATAAACACAGCCGTGAAAAGCAGCTAAACCCCATTATAAAAATAAATTACTTTTAAAAACCCGTAAAACAAAGACAGTGAAAGAGAGAGAAATTCTTACACAATTCGTTCAGAGGCTGTGATGCAACCTGGATTGACCATATCTAGACCCACAGCTGGATGAGACATAAGGGTGGACACTCTTGGGGCTGAAAAGTTGGGTGAGGTTGGGTGAGCAAACACAGACCCTTTAAAGTAATACTGCCTGGTACCCATCCCATGGGTCCCAAATCTCCAGGTTCAAGGGCATCTTCCTACATCGAAAACATGCATGAGAAACCCCAGAAGATGGTACACCGTGTGGTTTTGAAAGTTTTCTAATACGCACCTCATTTCTCATCTCCTTGTGCTCGGGTTCGCCATTCCAGCTACTTTACTAGCAATCTCCCTACTTGGAGAATCAGCACCTTTAAGCTCCTGTTCCCTACAGGTTGCAATTTGTCCTGAGGATGAACGGGAAGAGGGGCAACCAATGAGAGACTAGATCTAGGTGTTGGGACAGGCACAGGTCACTCTATTTTCCCATCAGGAAGCAGAATTAACCACAGGCTCAGCCTGCCTCCCAGAAGCAGAATAGGGCCTGAGGCAATCCCGCGCTTTTGCGGCCAGCTCCCAAAAAAGCGAGTTTAAAAATGGAGCTCAGGGACACTGCAATTCACAAACCCGCAGAGTTATAAATGATAACTCCCATCCACAGATATATTGAGGGAAGGCAACGAAGAGGATTTGAAAGCAAGGCAGAATTGCAGGAAACAGATTTCAGGAGGTAGATTCGAATCGCCTTTAAAGCACATGAAAAGCGGCAAAACGTCGACAATGATGCCCTTGGCCAAAAAGGGCGTATGCGTTTTATCCTGAATATATTCAGGAAAAAACGCATACGCCCTTTTTGGCCAGCCAAGCAACCTGGAAAGGCAAATCAGCGCTACAAAGAAGTCGCGCTTCCCATCGGTCAAAAGGGCCATGCTGCAAAAAGTGTCAAAACCAGAAATGCAGGACAGGCCATGGAGAAATGGCAGCCTTGCTACGCTGATGGGCGGGATGTAAATTGCCAACAGCAACTCTGGAGAAGTGTACGGTGTGTCCTGAAACATCGAAAAAACACAGCTTAGGGAGCATAGGGCACATCAACTCATGGGCGTATAAATTGGGAAAACTAAAAATCAGCAAGACACAAGCACCCCAAAGTTTAGGGCTGCTCTGTTGACAAGAACCTCCACTTCATGACACCTTAAATATCACAGGAAAGAGCAAAATGGAGAACGAAGTTGTGGCCCTTATGTACAATGGAATATCACTCAGACATGAAATCAATGTCATAAGGCTAGTAGAAGCAAGATGAGTGGATTTAGGTACGACGATTCTAAGTGAAATAAGTCACACAGGAAAAGACACTTATCATAAGCTATCACTTATAGAGGGAATGTAAAAACCGCTACACTTGAACTGAATTACAAAAGAGAACAGAGTCACACGTTTAGAAAACACACTATGGCTGCTTAACGGGAAAGGTGAGGTGGGGTGATGCATAAAACAAGGGTTTCAAATTCGCTCAGATACCGTTCCATACACCCAATATGTAATAGACAAGACCTACTCCTTGCTCAGTGAACTGGACTCAACACCCCCTATTCACCGTACAAGAATATATGTGACTAGTAAGAATCTTAAAACCTATGTATTGATATCTGTCTGGAAGTGAGTCAAGTGGGTGTAAAGCCGCATAAACACAGCCGTGAAAAGCAGCTAAACCCCATTATAAAAATAAATTACTTTTAAAAACCCGTAAAACAAAGACAGTGAAAGAGAGAGAAATTCTTACAAAATTCGTTCAGAGGCTGTGATGCAACCTGGATTGACCATATCTAGACCCACAGCTGTATGAGACATAAGGGTGGACACTCTTGGGGCTGAAAGGTTGGGTGAGGTTGGGTGAGCAAACACAGACCCTTTAAAGTAATACTGCCTGGTACCCATCCCATGGGTCCCAAATCTCCAGGTTCAAGGGCATCTTCCTACATCGAAAACATGCATGAGAAACCCAGAAGATGGTACACCGTGTGATTTTGAAAGGTTTCTAATACGCACCTCATTTCTTATCTCCTTGTGCTCGGGTTCGCCATTCCAGCTACTTTACTAGCAATCTCCCTACTTGGAGAATCAGCACGTTTAACCTCCTGTTCCCTACAGGTTGCAATGTGTCCTGAGGATGAACGGGAGGAGGGGCAACCAATGAGAGACTAGATCTATGTGTTGGGACAGGCACAGGTCACTCTATTTTCCCATCAGGAAGCAGAATTAACCACAGGCTCAGCCTGCCTCCCAGAAGCAGAATAGGGCCTGAGGCAATCCCGCGCTTTTGCGGCCAGCTCCCAAAAAAGCGACTTGAAAAATGGAGCTCAGGGACACTGCAATTCACAAACCCGCAGAGTTATAAATGATAACTCTCATCCACAGATATATTGAGGGAAGGCAACGAAGAGGATTTGAAAGCAAGGCAGAATTGCAGGAAACAGATTTCAGGAGGTAGATTCGAATCGCCTTTAAAGCACATGAAAAGCGGCAAAACGTCGACAATGATGCCCTTGGCCAAACAGGGCGTATGCGTTTTATCCTGAATATATTCAGGAAAAAACGCATACGCCCTTTTTGGCCAACCAAGCAACCTGGAAAGGCAAATCAGCGCTACAAAGAAGTCTCGCTTCCCATCGGTCAAAAGGGCCATGCTGCAAAAAGTGTCAAAACCAGAAATGCAGGACAGGCCATGGAGAAATGGCAGCCTTGCTACGCTGATGGGCGGGATGTAAATTGCCAACAGCCACTCTGGAGAAGTGTACGGTGTGTCCTGAAACATCGAAAAACCACAGCTTAGGGAGCATAGGGCACGTCCACTCATGGGCGTATAAATTGGGAAAACTAAAAATCAGCAAGACACAAGCACCCCAAAGTTTAGGGCTGCTCTGTTGACAAGAACCTCCACTTCATGACACCTTAAATATCACAGGAAAGAGCAAAATGGAGAAAGAAGTTGTGGCCTTTATGTACAATGGAATATCACTCAGACATGAAATCAATGTCATAAGGCTAGTAGAAGCAAGATGAGTGGATTTAGGTACGACGATTCTAACTGAAATAAGTCACACAGGAAAAGACACTTATCATAAGCTATCACTTATAGAGGGAATGTAAAAACCGCTACACTTGACCTGAATTACAAAAGAGAACAGAGTCACACGTTTAGAAAACACACTATGGCTGCTTAACGGGAAAGGTGAGGTGGGGTGATGCATAAAACAAGGGTTTCAAATTCGCTCAGATACCGTTCCATACACCCAATATGTAATAGACAAGACCTACTCCTTGCTCAGTGAACTGGACTCAACACCCCCTATTCACCGTACAAGAATATATGTGACTAGTAAGAATCTTAAAACCTATGTATTGATATCTGTCTGGAAGTGAGTCAAGTGGGTGTAAAGCCGCATAAACACAGCCGTGAAAAGCAGCTAAACCCCATTATAAAAATAAATTACTTTTAAAAACCCGTAAAACAAAGACAGAGAAAGAGAGAGAAATTCTTACAAAATTCGTTCAGAGGCTGTGATGCAACCTGGATTGACCATATCTAGACCCACAGCTGTATGAGACATAAGGGTGGACACTCTTGGGGCTGAAAGGTTGGGTGAGGTTGGGTGAGCAAACACAGACCCTTTAAAGTAATACTGCCTGGTACCCATCCCATGGGTCCCAAATCTCCAGGTTCAATGGCATCTTCCTACATCGAAAACATGCATGAGAAACCCAGAAGATGGTACACCGTGTGATTTTGAAAGGTTTCTTATACGCACCTCATTTCTCATCTCCTTGTGCTCGGGTTCGCCATTCCAGCTACTTTACTAGCGATCTCCCTACTTGGAGAATCAGCACGTTTAACCTCCTGTTCCCTACAGGTTGCAATTTGTCCTGAGGATGAACGGGAAGAGGGGCAACCAATGAGAGACTAGATCTAGGTGTTGGGACAGGCACAGGTCACTCTATTTTCCCATCAGGAAGAAGAATTATCCACAGGCTCTGCCTGCCGCCAGGAACCAGAATAGGGCCTGAGGCAATCCCGTGCTATTGCGGCCAGCTACCAAAAAAGACAGTTGAAAAATGGAGTTCAGGGGCACTGCCATTCACAAACCTGCTGAGTTATAAATGATAACTCTCGTCCACTAATATATTGTGGGAAGGCAACAAAGAGGATTGGAAAGCAAGGCAGAATTGCAGGAAACAAGTTTCAGGAGGTAGATTCGAATCGCCTTTAAAGCACATGAAAAGTGGCAAAACGTCGACAATGATGCCCTTGGCCAAACAGGGCGTATGCGTTTTTTCCTGAATATATTCAGGAAAAAACGCATAAGCCCTGTTTGGCCAACCAAGCAACGTGGAAAGGCTAATCAGCGCTACAAAGAAGTCTCGCTTCCCATCGGTCAAAAGGGCCATGCTGCAAAAAGTGTCAAAACCAGAAATGCAGGACAGGCCATGGAGAAATGCAGCCTTGCTACGCTGATGGGCGGGATGTAAATTGCCAACAGCCACTCTGGAGAAGTGTACGGTGTGTCCTGAAACATCGAAAAACCACAGCTTAGGGAGCATAGGGCACGTCCACTCATGCGCGTATAAATTGGGAAAACTAAAAATCAGCAAGACACAGGCACCCCAAAGTTTAGGGCTGCTCTGTAGACAAGAACCTCCACTTCATGACACCTTAAATATCCCAGGAAAGAGAAAAATGGATAAAGAAGTTGTGGTCCTTATGTACAATGGAATATCACTCAGACATGAAATCAATGTCATAAGGCTAGTAGAAGCAAGATGAGTGGATTTAGGTACGACGATTCTAACTGAAATAAGTCACACAGGAAAAGACACTTATCATAAGCTATCACTTATAGAGGGAATGTAAAAACCGCTACACTTGAACTGAATTACAAAAGAGAACAGAGTCACACGTTTAGAAAACACACTATGGCTGCTTAACGGGAAAGGTGAGGTGGGGTGATGCATAAAACAAGGGTTTCAAATTCGCTCAGATACCGTTCCATACACCCAATATGTAATAGACAAGACCTACTCCTTGCTCAGTGAACTGGACTCAACACCCCCTATTCACCGTACAAGAATATATGTGACTAGTAAGAATCTTAAAACCTATGTATTGATATCTGTCTGGAAGTGAGTCAAGTGGGTGTAAAGCCGCATAAACACAGCCGTGAAAAGCAGCTAAACCCCATTATAAAAATAAATTACTTTTAAAAACCCGTAAAACAAAGACAGAGAAAGAGAGAGAAATTCTTACAAAATTCGTTCAGAGGCTGTGATGCAACCTGGATTGACCATATCTAGACCCACAGCTGTATGAGACATAAGGGTGGACACTCTTGGGGCTGAAAGGTTGGGTGAGGTTGGGTGAGCAAACACAGACCCTTTAAAGTAATACTGCCTGGTACCCATCCCATGGGTTCCAAATCTCCAGGTTCAATGGCATCTTCCTACATCGAAAACATGCATGAGAAACCCAGAAGATGGTACACCGTGTGATTTTGAAAGGTTTCTAATACGCACCTCATTTCTCATCTCCTTGTGCTCGGGTTCGCCATTCCAGCTACTTTACTAGCAATCTCCCTACTTGGAGAATCAGCACGTTTAACCTCCTGTTCCCTACAGGTTGCAATTTGTCCTGAGGATGAACGGGAAGAGGGGCAACCAATGAGAGACTAGATCTAGGTGTTGGGACAGGCACAGGTCACTCTATTTTCCCATCAGGAAGAAGAATTATCCACAGGCTCTGCCTGCCGCCAGGAACCAGAATAGGGCCTGAGGCAATCCCATGCTTTTGCGGCCAGCTCCCAAAAAAGACAGTTGAAAAATGGAGCTCAGGGGCACTGCCATTCACAAACCTGCTGAGTTATAAATGATAACTCTCGTTCACTAATATATTGTGGGAAGGCAACGAAGAGGATTGGAAAGCAAGGCAGAATTGCAGGAAACAAGTTTCAGGAGGTAGATTCGAATCGCCTTTAAAGCACATGAAAAGTGGCAAAACGTCGACAATGATGCCCTTGGCCAAACAGGGCGTATGCGTTTTTTCCTGAATATATTCAGGAAAAAACGCATACGCCCTGTTTGGCCAACCAAGCAACCTGGAAAGGCTAATCAGCGCTACAAAGAAGTCTCGCTTCCCATCGGTCAAAAGGGCCATGCTGCAAAAAGTGTCAAATCAGAAATGCAGGACAGGCCATGGAGAAATGGCAGCCTTGCTACGCTGATGGGCGGGATGTAAATTGCCAACAGCCACTCTGGAGAAGTGTACGGTGTGTCCTGAAACATCGAAAAAACACAGCTTAGGGAGCATAGGGCACGTCCACTCATGGGCGTATAAATTGGGAAAACTAAAAATCAGCAAGACACAGGCACCCCAAAGTTTAGGGCTGCTCTGTTGACAAGAACCTCCACTTCATGACACCTTAAATGTCCCAGGAAAGAGAAAAATGGATAAAGAAGTTGTGGTCCTTATGTACAATGGAATATCACTCAGACATGAAATCAATGTCATAAGGCTAGTAGAAGCAAGATGAGTGGATTTAGGTACGACGATTCTAAGTGAAATAAGTCACACAGGAAAAGACACTTATCATAAGCTATCACTTATAGAGGGAATGTAAAAACCGCTACACTTGAACTGAATTACAAAAGAGAACAGAGTCACACGTTTAGAAAACACACTATGGCTGCTTAACGGGAAAGGTGAGGTGGGGTGATGCATAAAACAAGGGTTTCAAATTCGCTCAGATACCGTTCCATACACCCAATATGTAATAGACAAGACCTACTCCTTGCTCAGTGAACTGGACTCAACACCCCCTATTCACCGTACAAGAATATATGTGACTAGTAAGAATCTTAAAACCTATGTATTGATATCTGTCTCGAAGTGAGTCAAGTGGGTGTAAAGCCGCATAAACACAGCCGTGAAAAGCAGCTAAACCCCATTATAAAAATAAATTACTTTTAAAAACCCGTAAAACAAAGACAGTGAAAGAGAGAGAAATTCTTACAAAATTCGTTCAGAGGCTGTGATGCAACCTGGATTGACCATATCTAGACCCACAGCTGTATGAGACATAAGGGTAGACACTCTTGGGGCTGAAAGGTTGGGTGAGGTTGGGTGAGCAAACACAGACCCTTTAAAGTAATACTGCCTGGTACCCATCCCATGGGTCCCAAATCTCCAGGTTCAATGGCATCTTCCTACATCGAAAACATGCATGAGAAACCCAGAAGATGGTACACCGTGTGATTTTGAAAGGTTTCTAATACGCACCTCATTTCTCATCTCCTTGTGCTCGGGTTCGCCATTCCAGCTACTTTACTAGCAATCTCCCTACTTGGAGAATCAGCACGTTTAACCTCCTGTTCCCTACAGGTTGCAATTTGTCCTGAGGATGAACGGGAAGAGGGGCAACCAATGAGAGACTAGATCTAGGTGTTGGGACAGGCACAGGTCACTCTATTTTCCCATCAGGAAGAAGAATTATCCACAGGCTCAGCCTGCCGCCAGGAACCAGAATAGGGCCTGAGGCAATCCCGTGCTTTTGCGGCCAGCTCCCAAAAAAGACCGTTGAAAAATGGAGCTCAGGGGCACTGCCATTCACAAACCTGCTGAGTTATAAATGATAACTCTCGTCCACTAATATATTGTGGGAAGGCAACGAAGAGGATTTGAAAGCAAGGCAGAATTGCAGGAAACAAGTTTCAGGAGGTAGATTCGAATCGCCTTTAAAGCACATGAAAAGCGGCAAAACGTCGACAATGATGCCCTTGGCCAAAAAGGGCGTATGCGTTTTTTCCTGAATATATTCAGGAAAAAACCCATACGCCCTTTTTGGCCAACCAAGCAACCTGGAAAGGCAAATCAGCGCTAGAAAGAAGTCTCGCTTCCCATCGGTCAAAAGGGTCATGCTGCAAAACGTCTCAAAACCAGAAATGCAAGACAGGCCATGGAGAAATGGCAGCCTTGCTACGCTGATGGGCGGGATGTAAATTGCCAACAGCCACTCTGGAGAAGTGTACGGTGTGTCCTGAAACATCGAAAAACCACAGCTTAGGGAGCATAGGGCACGTCCACTCATGGGCGTATAAATTGGGAAAACTAAAAATCAGCAAGACACAGGCACCCCAAAGTTTAGGGCTGCTCTGTTGACAAGAACCTCCACTTCATGACACCTTAAATATCCCAGGAAAGAGAAAAATGGATAAAGAAGTTGTGGTCCTTATGTACAATGGAATATCACTCAGACATGAAATCAATGTCATAAGGCTAGTAGAAGCAAGATGAGTGGATTTAGGTACGACGATTCTAAGTGAAATAAGTCACACAGGAAAAGACACTTATCATAAGCTATCACTTATAGAGGGAATGTAAAAACCGCTACACTTGAACTGAATTACAAAAGAGAACAGAGTCACACGTTTAGAAAACACACTATGGCTGCTTAACGGGAAAGGTGAGGTGGGGTCATGCATAAAACAAGGGTTTCAAATTCGCTCAGATACCGTTCCATACACCCAATATGTAATAGACAAGACCTACTCCTTGCTCAGTGAACTGGACTCAACACCCCCTATTCACCGTACAAGAATATATGTGACTAGTAAGAATCTTAAAACCTATGTATTGATATCTGTCTGGAAGTGAGTCAAGTGGGTGTAAAGCCGCATAAACACAGCCGTGAAAAGCAGCTAAACCCCATTATAAAAATAAATTACTTTTAAATACCCGTAAAACAAAGACAGTGAAAGAGAGAGAAATTCTTACAAAATTCGTTCAGAGGCTGTGATGCAACCTGGATTGACCATATCTAGACCCACAGCTGTATGAGACATAAGGGTGGACACTCTTGGGGCTGAAAGGTTGGGTGAGGTTGGGTGAGCAAACACAGACCCTTTAAAGTAATACTGCCTGGTACCCATCCCATGGGTCCCAAATCTCCAGGTTCAAGGGCATCTTCCTACATCGAAAACATGCATGAGGAACCCAGAAGATGGTACACCGTGTGATTTTGAAAGGTTTCTAATATGCACCTCATTTCTCATCTCCTTGTGCTCGGGTTCGCCATTCCAGCTACTTTACTAGCAATCTCCCTACTTGGAGAATCAGCACGTTTAACCTCCTGTTCCCTACAGGTTGCAATTTGTCCTGAGGATGAACGGGAAGAGGGGCAACCAATGAGAGACTAGATCTAGGTGTTGGGACAGGAACAGGTCACTCTATTTTCCCATCAGGAAGAAGAATTATCCACAGGCTCAGCCTGCCGCCAGGAACCAGAATAGGGCCTGAGGCAATCCCATGCTTTTGCGGCCAGCTCCCAAAAAAGACAGTTGAAAAATGGAGCTCAAGGGGAATACCATTCACAAACCCACAGAGTTATAAATGATAACTCTCATCCACAGATATATTGAGGGAAGGCAACGAAGAGGATTTGAAAGCAAGGCAGAATTGCATGAAACAGGTTTCAGGAGGTAGATTCGAATCGCCTTTAAAGCACATGAAAAGCGGCAAAACGTCGACAATGATGCCCTTGGCCAAAAAGGGCGTATGGGTTTTTTCCTGAATATATTCAGGAAAAAACCCATACGCCCTTTTTGGCCAACCAAGCAACCTGGAAAGGCAAATCAGCGCTACAAAGAAGTCTCGCTTCCCATCGGTCAAAAGGGCCATGCTGCAAAAAGTGTCAAAACCAGAAATGCAGGACAGGCCATGGAGAAATGGCAGCCTTGCTACGCTGATGAGCGGGATGTAAATTGCCAACAGCCACTCTGGAGAAGTGTACAGTGTGTCCTGAAACATCGAAAAAACACAGCTTAGGGAGCATAGGGCACGTCCACTCATGGGCGTATAAATTGGGAAAACTAAAAATCAGGAAGACACAGGCACCCGAAAGTTTAGGGCTGCTCTGTTGACAAGAACCTCCACTTCATGACACCTTATATATCCAAGGAAAGAGAAAAATGGATAAAGAAGTTGTGGTCCTTATGTAAAATGGAATATCACTCAGACATGAAATCAATGTCATAAGGCTAGTAGAAGCAAGATGAGTGGATTTAGGTACGACGATTCTAAGTGAAATAAGTCACACAGGAAAAGACACTTATCATAAGCTATCACTTATAGAGGGAATGTAAAAACCGCTACACTTGAACTGAATTACAAAAGAGAACAGAGTCACACGTTTAGAAAACACACTATGGCTGCTTAACGGGAAAGGTGAGGTGGGGTGATGCATAAAACAAGGGTTTCAAATTCGCTCAGATACCGTTCCATACACCCAATATGTAACAGACAAGACCTGCTCCTTGCTCAGTGAACTGGACTCAACACCCCCTATTCACCGTACAAGAATATATGTGACTAGTAAGAATCTTAAAACCTATGTATTGATATCTGTCTGGAAGTGAGTCAAGTGGGTGTAAAGCCGCATAAACACAGCCGTGAAAAGCAGCTAAACCCCATTATAAAAATAAATTACTTTTAAAAACCCGTAAAACAAAGACAGAGAAAGAGAGAGAAATTCTTACAAAATTCGTTCAGAGGCTGTGATGCAACCTGGATTGACCATATCTAGACCCACAGCTGTATGAGACATAAGGGTGGACACTCTTGGGGCTGAAAGGTTGGGTGAGGTTGGGTGAGCAAACACAGACCCTTTAAAGTAATACTGCCTGGTACCCATCCCATGGGTCCCAAATCTCCAGGTTCAAGGGCATCTTCCTACATCGAAAACATGCATGAGAAACCCAGAAGATGGTACACCGTGTGATTTTGAAAGGTTTCTAATACGCACCTCATTCCTCATCTACTTGTGCTCGGGTTCGCCATTCCAGCTACTTTACTAGCAATCTCCCTACTTGGAGAATCAGCACCTTTAAGCTCCTGTTCCCTACAGGTTGCAATTTGTCCTGAGGATGAACGGGAAGAGGGGCAACCAATGAGAGACTAGATCTAGGTGTTGGGACAGGCACAGGTCACTCTATTTTCCCATCAGGAAGAAGAATTATCCACAGGCTCTGCCTGCCGCCAGGAACCAGAATAGGGCCTGAGGCAATCCCGTGCTTTTGCGGCCAGCTCCCAAAAAAGACAGTTGAAAAATGGAGCTCAGGGGCACTGCCATTCACAAACCTGCTGAGTTATAAATGATAACTCTCGTTCACTAATATATTGTGGGAAGGCAACGAAGAGGATTGGAAAGCAAGGCAGAATTGCAGGAAACAAGTTTCAGGAGGTAGATTCGAATCGCCTTTAAAGCACATGAAAAGTGGCAAAACTTCGACAATGATGCCCTTGGCCAAACAGGGCGTATGCGTTTTTTCCTGAACATATTCAGGAAAAAACGCATACGCCCTGTTTGGCCAACCAAGCAACATGGAAAGGCTAATCAGCGCTACAAAGAAGTCTCGCTTCCCATCGGTCAAAAGGGCCATGCTGCAAAAAGTGTCAAAACCAGAAATGCAGGACAGGCCATGGAGAAATGGCAGCCTTGCTACGCTGATGGGCGGGATGTAAATTGCCAACAGCCACTCTGGAGAAGTGTACGGTGTGTCCTGAAACATCGAAAAACCACAGCTTAGGGAGCATAGGGCACGTCCACTCATGGGCGTATAAATTGGGAAAACTAAAAATCAGCAAGACACAGGCACCCCAAAGTTTAGGGCTGCTCTGTTGACAAGAACCTCCACTTCATGACACCTTAAATGTCCCAGGAAAGAGAAAAATGGATAAAGAAGTTGTGGTCCTTATGTACAATGGAATATCACTCAGACATGAAATCAATGTCATAAGGCTAGTAGAAGCAAGATGAGTGGATTTAGGTACGACGATTCTAAGTGAAATAAGTCACACAGGAAAAGACACTTATCATAAGCTATCACTTATAGAGGGAATGTAAAAACCGCTACACTTGAACTGAATTACAAAAGAGAACAGAGTCACACGTTTAGAAAACACACTATGGCTGCATAACGGGAAAGGTGAGGTGGGGTGATGCATAAAACAAGGGTTTCAAATTCGCTCAGATACCGTTCCATACACCCAATATGTAATAGACAAGACCTACTCCTTGCTCAGTGAACTGGACTCAACACCCCCTATTCACCGTACAAGAATATATGTGACTAGTAAGAATCTTAAAACCTATGTATTGATATCTGTCTCGAAGTGAGTCAAGTGGGTGTAAAGCCGCATAAACACAGCCGTGAAAAGCAGCTAAACCCCATTATAAAAATAAATTACTTTTAAAAACCCGTAAAACAAAGACAGTGAAAGAGAGAGAAATTCTTACAAAATTCGTTCAGAGGCTGTGATGCAACCTGGATTGACCATATGTAGACCCACAGCTGTATGAGACATAAGGGTAGACACTCTTGGGGCTGAAAGGTTGGGTGAGGTTGGGTGAGCAAACACAGACCCTTTAAAGTAATACTGCCTGGTACCCATCCCATGGGTCCCAAATCTCCAGGTTCAATGGCATCTTCCTACATCGAAAACATGCATGAGAAACCCAGAAGATGGTACACCGTGTGATTTTGAAAGGTTTCTAATACGCACCTCATTTCTCATCTCCTTGTGCTCGGGTTCGCCATTCCAGCTACTTTACTAGCAATCTCCCTACTTGGAGAATCAGCACGTTTAACCTCCTGTTCCCTACAGGTTGCAATTTGTCCTGAGGATGAACGGGAAGAGGGGCAACCAATGAGAGACTAGATCTAGGTGTTGGGACAGGCACAGGTCACTCTATTTTCCCATCAGGAAGAAGAATTATCCACAGGCTCAGCCTGCCGCCAGGAACCAGAATAGGGCCTGAGGCAATCCCGTGCTTTTGCGGCCAGCTCCCAAAAAAGACCGTTGAAAAATGGAGCTCAGGGGCACTGCCATTCACAAACCTGCTGAGTTATAAATGATAACTCTCGTCCACTAATATATTGTGGGAAGGCAACGAAGAGGATTTGAAAGCAAGGCACAATTGCAGGAAACAAGTTTCAGGAGGTAGATTCGAATCGCCTTTAAAGCACATGAAAAGCGGCAAAACGTCGACAATGATGCCCTTGGCCAAAAAGGGCGTATGCGTTTTTTCCTGAATATATTCAGGAAAAAACCCATACGCCCTTTTTGGCCAACCAAGCAACCTGGAAAGGCAAATCAGCGCTACAAAGAAGTCTCGCTTCCCATCGGTCAAAAGGGTCATGCTGCAAAACGTCTCAAAACCAGAAATGCAAGACAGGCCATGGAGAAATGGCAGCCTTGCTACGCTGATGGGCGGGATGTAAATTGCCAACAGCCACTCTGGAGAAGTGTACGGTGTGTCCTGAAACATCGAAAAACCACAGCTTAGGGAGCATAGGGCACGTCCACTCATGGGCGTATAAATTGGGAAAACTAAAAATCAGCAAGACACAGGCACCCCAAAGTTTAGGGCTGCTCTGTTGACAAGAACCTCCACTTCATGACACCTTAAATGTCCCAGGAAAGAGAAAAATGGATAAAGAAGTTGTGGTCCTTATGTACAATGGAATATCACTCAGACATGAAATCAATGTCATAAGGCTAGTAGAAGAAAGATGAGTGGATTTAGGTACGACGATTCTAAGTGAAATAAGTCACACAGGAAAAGACACTTATCATAAGCTATCACTTATAGAGGGAATGTAAAAACCGCTACACTTGAACTGAATTACAAAAGAGAACAGAGTCACACGTTTAGAAAACACACTATGGCTGCTTAACGGGAAAGGTGAGGTGGGGTGATGCATAAAACAAGGGTTTCAAATTCGCTCAGATACCGTTCCATACACCCAATATGTAATAGACAAGACCTACTCCTTGCTCAGTGAACTGGACTCAACACCCCCTATTCACCGTACAAGAATATATGTGACTAGTAAGAATCTTAAAACCTATGTATTGATATCTGTCTCGAAGTGAGTCAAGTGGGTGTAAAGCAGCATAAACACAGCCGTGAAAAGCAGCTAAACCCCATTATAAAAATAAATTACTTTTAAAAACCCGTAAAACAAAGACAGTGAAAGAGAGAGAAATTCTTACAAAATTCGTTAAGAGGCTGTGATGCAACCTGGATTGACCATATCTAGACCCACAGCTGTATGAGACATAAGGGTAGACACTCTTGGGGCTGAAAGGTTGGGTGAGGTTGGGTGAGCAAACACAGACCCTTTAAAGTAATACTGCCTGGTACCCATCCCATGGGTCCCAAATCTCCAGGTTCAATGGCATCTTCCTACATCGAAAACATGCATGAGAAACCCAGAAGATGGTACACAGTGTGATTTTGAAAGGTTTCTAATACGCACCTCATTTCTCATCTCCTTGTGCTCGGGTTCGCCATTCCAGCTACTTTACTAGCAATCTCCCTACTTGGAGAATCAGCACGTTTAACCTCCTGTTCCCTACAGGTTGCAATTTGTCCTGAGGATGAACGGGAAGAGGGGCAACCAATGAGAGACTAGATCTAGGTGTTGGGACAGGCACAGGTCACTCTATTTTCCACTCAGGAAGAAGAATTATCCACAGGCTCAGCCTGCCGCCAGGAACCAGAATAGGGCCTGAGGCAATCCCGTGCTTTTGCGGCCAGCTCCCAAAAAAGACAGTTGAAAAATGGAGCGCAGGGGCACTGCCATTCACAAACCTGCTGAGTTATAAATGATAACTCTCGTCCACTAATATATTGTGGGAAGGCAACGAAGAGGATTTGAAAGCAAGGCAGAATTGCAGGAAACAAGTTTCAGGAGGTAGATTCGAATCGCCTTTAAAGCACATGAAAAGCGGCAAAACGTCGACAATGATGCCCTTGGCCAAAAAGGGCGTATGCGTTTTTTCCTGAATATATTCAGGAAAAAACCCATACGCCCTTTTTGGCCAACCAAGCAACCTGGAAAGGCAAATCAGCGCTACAAAGAAGTCTCGCTTCCCATCGGTCAAAAGGGTCATGCTGCAAAACGTCTCAAAACCAGAAATGCAAGACAGGCCATGGAGAAATGGCAGCCTTGCTACGCTGATGGGCGGGATGTAAATTGCCAACAGCCACTCTGGAGAAGTGTACGGTGTGTCCTGAAACATCGAAAAACCACAGCTTAGGGAGCATAGGGCACGTCCACTCATGGGCGTATAAATTGGGAAAACTAAAAATCAGCAAGACACAGGCACCCCAAAGTTTAGGGCTGCTCTGTTGACAAGAACCTCCACTTCATGACACCTTAAATATCCCAGGAAAGAGAAAAATGGATAAAGAAGTTGTGGTCCTTATGTGCAATGGAATATCACTCAGACATGAAATCAATGTCATAAGGCTAGTAGAAGCAAGATGAGTGGATTTAGGTACGACGATTCTAAGTGAAATAAGTCACACAGGAAAAGACACTTATCATAAGCTATCACTTATAGAGGGAATGTAAAAACCGCTACACTTGAACTGAATTACAAAAGAGAACAGAGTCACACGTTTAGAAAACACACTATGGCTGCTTAACGGGAAAGGTGAGGTGGGGTGATGCATAAAACAAGGGTTTCAAATTCGCTCAGATACCGTTCCATACACCCAATATGTAATAGACAAGACCTACTCCTTGCTCAGTGAACTGGACTCAACACCCCCTATCCACCGTACAAGAATATATGTGACTAGTAAGAATCTTAAAACCTATGTATTGATATCTGTCTGGAAGTGAGTCAAGTGGGTGTAAAGCCGCATAAACACAGCCGTGAAAAGCAGCTAAACCCCATTATAAAAATAAATTACTTTTAAATACCCGTAAAACAAAGACAGTGAAAGAGAGAGAAATTCTTACAAAATTCGTTCAGAGGCTGTGATGCAACCTGGATTGACCATATCTAGACCCACAGCTGTATGAGACATAAGGGTGGACACTCTTGGGGCTGAAAGGTTGGGTGAGGTTGGGTGAGCAAACACAGACCCTTTAAAGTAATACTGCCTGGTACCCATCCCATGGGTCCCAAATCTCCAGGTTCAAGGGCATCTTCCTACATCGAAAACATGCATGAGGAACCCAGAAGATGGTACACCGTGTGATTTTGAAAGGTTTCTAATATGCACCTCATTTCTCATCTCCTTGTGCTCGGGTTCGCCATTCCAGCTACTTTACTAGCAATCTCCCTACTTGGAGAATCAGCACGTTTAACCTCCTGTTCCCTACAGGTTGCAATTTGTCCTGAGGATGAACGGGAAGAGGGGCAACCAATGAGAGACTAGATCTAGGTGTTGGGACAGGAACAGGTCACTCTATTTTCCCATCAGGAAGAAGAATTATCCACAGGCTCAGCCTGCCGCCAGGAACCAGAATAGGGCCTGAGGCAATCCCATGCTTTTGCGGCCAGCTCCCAAAAAAGACAGTTGAAAAATGGAGCTCAAGGGGAATACCATTCACAAACCCGCAGAGTTATAAATGATAACTCTCATCCACAGATATATTGAGGGAAGGCAACGAAGAGGATTTGAAAGCAAGGCATAATTGCAGGAAACAGGTTTCAGGAGGTAGATTCGAATCGCCTTTAAAGCACATGAAAAGCGGCAAAACGTCGACAATGATGCCCTTGGCCAAAAAGGGCGTATGGGTTTTTTCCTGAATATATTCAGGAAAAAACCCATACGCCCTTTTTGGCCAACCAAGCAACCTGGAAAGGCAAATCAGCGCTACAAAGAAGTCTCGCTTCCCATCGGTCAAAAGGGTCATGCTGCAAAACGTCTCAAAACCAGAAATGCAAGACAGGCCATGGAGAAATGGCAGCCTTGCTACGCTGATGGGCGGGATGTAAATTGCCAACAGCCACTCTGGAGAAGTGTACGGTGTGTCCTGAAACATCGAAAAACCACAGATTAGGGAGCATAGGGCACGTCCACTCATGGGCGTATAAATTGGGAAAACTAAAAATCAGGAAGACACAGGCACCCCAAAGTTTAGGGCTGCTCTATTGACAAGAACCTCCACTTCATGACACCTTAAATATCCAAGGAAAGAGAAAAATGGATAAAGATGTTGTGGTCCTTATGTAAAATGGAATATCACTCAGACATGAAATCAATGTCATAAGGCTAGTAGAAGCAAGATGAGTGGATTTAGGTACGACGATTCTAAGTGAAATAATTCACACAGGAAAAGACACTTATCATAAGCTATCACTTATAGAGGGAATGTAAAAACCGCTACACTTGAACTGAATTACAAAAGAGAACAGAGTCACACGTTTAGAAAACACACTATGGCTGCTTAACGGGAAAGGTGAGTTGGGGTGAGGCATAAAACAAGGGTTTCAAATTCGCTCAGATACCGTTCCATACACCCAATATGTAATAGACAAGACCTACTCCTTGCTCAGTGAACTGGACTCAACACCCCCTATCCACCACACAAGAATATATGTGACTAGTAAGAATCTTAAAACCTATGTATTGATATCTGTCTGGCAGTGAGTCAAGTGGGTGTAAAGCCGCATAAACACAGCCGTGAAAAGCAGCTGAACCCCATTATAAAAATAAATTACTTTTAAAAACCCGTAAAACAAAGACAGTGAAAGAGAGAGAAATTCTTACAGAATTCGTTCAGAGGCTGTGATGCAACCTGGATTGACCATATCTAGACCCACAGCTGGATGAGACATAAGGGTGGACACTCTTGGGGCTGAAAGGTTGGGTGAGGTTGGGTGAGCAAACGCAGACCCTTTAAAGTACTACTGCCTGGTACCCATCCCAGGGGTCCCAAATCTCCAGGTTCAAGGGCATCTTCCTACATCGAAAACATGCATGAGAAACCCAGAAGATGGTACACCGTGTGATTTTGAAAGGTTTCTAATACGCACCTGATTTCTCATCTCCTTGTGATCGGGTTCGCCTTTCCAGCTACTTTACTAGCAATCTCCCTACTTGGAGAATCAGCACCTTTAAGCTCCTGTTCCCTACAGGTTGCAATTTGTCCTGAGGATGAACGGGAAGAGGGGCAACCAATGAGAGACTAGATGTAGGTTTTGGGACAGGCACAGGTCACTCTATTTTCCCATCAGGAAGAAGAATTAACCACAGGCTCAGCCTGACGCCCAGAAGCAGAATAGGGCCTGAGGCAATCCCGCCCTTTTTCGGCCAGCTCCCAAAAAAGCGAGTTGAAAAATGGAGCTCAGGGACACTGCAATTCACAAACACGCAGAGCTATAAATGATAACTCTCATCAACAGATATATTGAGGGAAGGCAACGAAGAGGATTTGAAAGCAAGGCAGAATTGCAGGAAACAGGTTTCAGGAGGTAGATTCGAATCGCCTTTAAAGCACATGAAAAGTGGCAAAACGTCGACAATGATGCCCTTGGCCAAACAGGGCGTATGCGTTTTTTCCTGAATATATTCAGGAAAAAACGCATACGCCCTGTTTGGCCAACCAAGCAACCTGGAAAGGCTAATCAGCGCTACAAAGAAGTCTCGCTTCCCATCGGTCAAAAGGGCCATGCTGCAAAAAGTGTCAAACCAGAAATGCAGGACAAGCCATGGAGAAATGGCAGCCTTGCTACGCTGATGGGCGGGATGTAAATTGCCAACAGCCACTCTGGAGAAGTGTATGGTGTGTCCTGAAACATCGAAAAAACACAGCTTAGGGAGCATAGGGCACGTCCACTCATGGGCGTATAAATTGGGAAAACTAAAAATCAGCAAGACACAGGCACCCCAAAGTTTAGGGCTGCTCTGTTGACAAGAACCTCCACTTCATGACACCTTAAATATCCCAGGAAAGAGAAAAATGGATAAAGAAGTTGTGGTCCTTATGTACAATGGAATATCACTCAGACATGAAATCAATGTCATAAGGCTAGTAGAAGCAAGATGAGTGGATTTAGGTACGACGATTCTAAGTGAAATAAGTCACACAGAAAAAGACACTTATCATAAGCTATCACTTATAGAGGGAATGTAAAAACCGCTACACTTGACCTGAATTACAAGACAGAACAGAGTCACACGTTTAGAAAACACACTATGACTGCTTAACGGAAAGGTGAGGTGGGGTGATGCATAAAACAAGGGTTTCAAATTCGCTCAGATACCGTTCCATACACCCAATATGTAATAGACAAGACCTACTCCTTGCTCAGTGAACTGGAGTCAACACCCCCTATTCACCGCACAAGAATATATGTGACTAGTAAGAATCTTAAAACCTATGTATTGATATCTGTCTGGAAGTGAGTCAAGTGGGTGTAAAGCCGCATAAACACAGCCGTGAAAAGCAGCTAAACCCCATTATAAAAATAAATTACTTTTAAAATCCCGTAAAACAAAGACAGTGAAAGAGAGAGAAATTCTTACAAAATTCGTTCAGAGGCTGTGATGCAACCTGGATTGACCATATCTAGACCCACAGCTGGATGAGACATAAGGGTGGACACTCTTGGGGCTGAAAGGTTGGGTGAGGTTGGGTGAGCAAACGCAGACCCTTTAAATTACTACTGCCTGGTACCCATCCTAGGGGTCCCAAATCTCCAGGTTCAAGGGCATCTTCCTACATCGAAAACATGCATGAGAAACCCAGAAGATGGTACACCGTGTGATTTTGAAAGGTTTCTAATACGCACCTCATTTCTCATCTCCTTGTGCTCGGATTCGCCTTTCCAGCTACTTTACTAGCAATCTCCCTACTTGGAGAATCAGCACCTTTAAGCTTCTGTTCCCTACAGGTTGCAAATTGTCCTGAGGATGAACGGGAAGAGGGGCAACCAATGAGAGACTAGATCTAGGTGTTGGGACAGGCACAGGTCACTCTATTTTCCCATCAGGAAGAAGAATTAACCACAGGCTCAGCCTGCCGCCCAGAAGCAGAATAGGGCCTGAGGCAATCCCGCGCTTTTGCGGTCAGCTCGCAAAAAAGCCAGTTGAAAAATGGAGCTCAGGGACACTGCAATTCACAAACCCGCAGAGCTATAAATGATAACTCTCATCCACAGATATATTGAGGGAAGGCAACGAAGAGAATTTGAAAGCAAGGCAGAATTGCAGGAAACAGGTTTCAGGAGGTAGATTCGAATCGCCTCTAAAGCACATGAAAAGTGGCAAAATGTCGACAATGATGCCCTTGGCCAAACAGGGCGTATGCGTTTTTTCCTGAATATATTCAGGAAAAAACGCATACGCCCTGTTTGGCCAACCAAGCAACCTGGAAAGGCTAATCAGCGCTACAAAGAAGTCTCGCTTCCCATCGGTCAAAAGGGCCATGCTGCAAAAAGTGTCAAAACCCGAAATGCAGGACAGGCCATGGAGAAATGGCAGCCTTGCTACGCTGATGGGCGGGATGTAAATTGCCAACAGCCACTCTGGAGAAGTGTACGGTGTGTCCTGAAACATCGAAAAACAACAGCTTAGGGAGCATAGGGCACGTCCACTCATGGGCGTATAAATTGGGAAAACTAAAAATCAGCAAGACACAGGCACCCCAAAGTTTAGGGCTGCTCTGTTGACAAGAACCTCCACTTCATGACACCTTAAATATCCCAGGAAAGAGAAAAATGGATAAAGAAGTTGTGGTCCTTATGTACAATTGAATATCACTCAGACATGAAATCAATGTCTTAAGGCTAGTAGAAGCAAGATGAGTGGATTTAGGTACGATGATTCTACGTGAAATAAGTCACACAGAAAAAGACACTTATCATAAGCTATCACGTATAGAGGGAATGTAAAAACCGCTACACTTGAACTGAATTACAAATCAGAACAGAGTCACACGTTTAGAAAACACACTATGGCTGCTTAACGGGAAAGGTGTGGTGGGGTGAGGCATAAAACAAGGGTTTCAAATTCGCTCAGATACCGTTCCATACACCCAATATGTAATAGACAAGACCGATTCCTTGCTCAGTGAACTGGACTCAACACCCCCTATTCACCACACAAGAATATATGTGACTAGTAAGAATCTTAAAACCTATGTATTGATATCTGTCTGGAAGTGAGTCAAGTGGGTGTAAAGCGGCATAAACACAGCAGTGAAAAGCAGCTAAACCCCATTATAAAAATAAATTACTTTTAAAAACCCGTAAAACAAAGACAGTGAAAGAGAGAGAAATTCTTACAAAATTCGTTCAGAGGCTGTGATGCAACCTGGATTGACCATATCTAGACCCACAGCTGGATGAGACATAAGGGTGGGCACTCTTGGGGCTGAAAGTTTGGGTGAGGTTGGGTGAGCAAACGCAGACCCTTTAAAGTAATACTGCCTGGTACCCATCCCATGGGTCCCAAATCTCCAGGTTCAAGGGCATCTTCCTACATCGAAAACATGCATGAGAAACCCAGAAGATGGTACACCGTGTGATTTTGAAAGGTTTCTAAGACGCACCTCATTTCTCATCTCCTTGTGCTCGGGTTCGCCTTTCCAGCTACTTTACTAGCAATCTCCCTACTTGGAGAATCAGCACCTTTAAGCTCCTGTTGCCTACAGGTTTCAATTTGTCCTGAGGATGAACGGGAAGAGGGGCAACCAATGAGAGACTAGATCTAGGTGTTGGGACAGGCACAGGTCACTCTATTTTCCCATCGGGAAGAAGAATTAACCACAGGCTCAGCCTGCCGCCCAGAAGCAGAATAGGGCCTGAGGCAATCCCGCGCTTTTGCGGCCAGCTCCCAAAAAAGCCAGTTGAAAAATGGAGATCAGGGACACTGCAATTCACAAACCCTCAGATCTATAAATGATAACTCTCATCCACAGATATATTGAGGGAAGGCAACGAAGAGGATTTGAAAGCAAGGCAGAATTGCAGGAAACAGGTTTCAGGAGGTAGATTCGAATCGCCTTTAAAGCACATGAAAAGTGGCAAAACGTCGACAATGATGCCCTTGGCCAAACAGGGCGTATGCGTTTTTTCCTGAATATATTCAGGAAAAAACGCATACGCCCTGTTTGGCCAACCAAGCAACCTGGAAAGTTTAATCAGCGCTACAATGAAGTCTCGCTTCCCATCGGTCAAAAGAGCCATGCTGCAAAAAGTGTCAAAACCAGAAATGCAGGACAGGCCATGGAGAAATGGCAGCCATGCTACGCTGATGGGCGGGATGTAAATTGCCAACAGCCACTCTGGAGAAGTGTACGGTGTGTCCTGAAACATCGAAAAAGCACAGCTTAGGGAGCATAGGGCACGTCCACTCATGGGCGTATAAATTGGGAAAACTAAAAATCAGCAAGACACAGGCACCCCAAAGTTTAAGGCTGCTCTGTTGACAAGAACCTCCACTTCATGACACCTTAAATATCCCAGGAAAGAGAAAAATGGATAAAGAAGTTGTGGTCCTTATGTACAATGGAATATCACTCAGACATGAAATCAATGTCATAAGGCTAGTAGAAGCAAGATGAGTGGATTTAGGTACGACGATTCTAAGTGAAATAAGTCACACAGAAAAAGACACTTATCATAAGCTATCACTTATAGAGGGAATGTAAAAACCGCTACACTTGAACTGAATTACAAAACAGAACAGAGTCACACGTTTAGAAAACACAGTATGACTGCTTAACGGAAAGGTGAGGTGGGGTGATGCATAAAACAAGGGTTTCAAATTCGCTCAGATACCGTTCCATACACCCAATATATAATAGACAAGACCTACTCCTTGCTCAGTGAACTGGACTCAACACCCCCTATTCACCGCACAAGAATATAAGTGACTAGTAAGAATCTTAAAACCTATGTATTGATATCTGTCTGGAAGTGAGTCAAGTGGGTGTAAAGCCACATAAACACAGCCGTGAAAAGCAGCTAAACCCCATTATAAAAATAAACTACTTTTAAAAACCCGTAAAACAAAGACAGTGAAAGAGAGAGAAGTTCTTACAAAATTCGTTCAGAGGCTGTGATGCAACCTGGATTGACCATATCTAGACCCACAGCTGGATGAGACATAAGGGTGGACACTCTTGGGGCTGAAAGTTTGGGTGAGGTTGGGTGAGCAAACGCAGACCCTTTAAAGTACTACTGCCTGGTACCCATCCCAGGGGTCCCAAATCTCCAGGTTCAAGGGCATCTTCCTACATCGAAAACATGCATGAGAAACCCAGAAGATGGTACACCGTGTGATTTTGAAAGGTTTCTAATACGCACCTCATTTCTCATCTCCTTGTGCTCGGGTTCGCCTTTCCAGCTACTTTACTAGCAATCTCCCTACTTGGAGAATCAGCACCTTTAAGCTTCTGTTCCCTACAGGTTGCAAATTGTCCTGAGGATGAACGGGAAGAGGGGCAACCAATGAGAGACTAGATCTAGGTGTTGGGACAGGCACAGGTCACTCTATTTTCCCATCGGGAAGAAGAATTAACCACAGGCTCAGCCTGCCGCCCAGAAGCAGAATAGGGCCTGAGGCAATCCCGCGCATTTGCGGCCAGCTCCCAAAAAAGCCAGTTGAAAAATGGAGATCAGGGACACTGCAATTCACAAACCCGCAGATCTATAAATGATAACTCTCATCCACAGATATATTGAGGGAAGGCAACGAAGAGGATTTGAAAGCAAGGCAGAATTGCAGGAAACAGGTTTCAGGAGGTAGATTCGAATCGCCTTTAAAGCACATGAAAAGTGGCAAAATGTCGACAATGATGCCCTTGGCCAAACAGGGCGTATGCGTTTTTTCCTGAATATATTCAGGAAAAAACGCATACGCCCTGTTTGGCCAACCAAGCAACCTGGAAAGGTTAATCAGCGCTACAATGAAGTCTCGCTTCCCATCGGTCAAAAGAGCCATGCTGCAAAAAGTGTCAAAACCAGAAATGCAGGACAGGCCGTGGAGAAATGGCAGCCATGCTACGCTGATGGGCGGGATGTAAATTGCCAACAGCCACTCTGGAGAAGTGTACGGTGTGTCCTGAAACATCGAAAAAACACAGCTTAGGGAGCATAGGGCACGTCCACTCATGGGCGTATAAATTGGGAAAACTAAAAATCAGCAAGACACAGGCACCCCAAAGTTTAGGGCTGCTCTGTTGACAAGAACCTCCACTTCATGACACCTTAAATATCCCAGGAAAGAGAAAAATGGATAAAGAAGTTGTGGTCCTTATGTACAATGGAATATCACTCAGACATGAAATCAATGTCATAAGGCTAGTAGAAGCAAGATGAGTGGATTTAGGTACGACGATTCTAAGTGAAATAAGTCACACAGAAAAAGACACTTATCATAAGCTATCACTTATAGAGGGAATGTAAAAACCGCTACACTTGAACTGAATTACAAAACAGAACAGAGTCACACGTTTAGAAAACACACTATGACTGCTTAACGGAAAGGTGAGGTGGGGTGATGCATAAAACAAGGGTTTCAAATTCGCTCAGATACCGTTCCATACACCCAATATATAATAGACAAGACCTACTCCTTGCTCAGTGAACTGGACTCAACACCCCCTATTCACCGCACAAGAATATAAGTGACTAGTAAGAATCTTAAAACCTATGTATTGATATCTGTCTGGAAGTGAGTCAAGTGGGTGTAAAGCCACATAAACACAGCCGTGAAAAGCAGCTAAACCCCATTATAAAAATAAACTACTTTTAAAAACCCGTAAAACAAAGACAGTGAAAGAGAGAGAAATTCTTACAAAATTCGTTCAGAGGCTGTGATGCAACCTGGATTGACCATATCTAGACCCACAGCTGGATGAGACATAAGGGTGGACACTCTTGGGGCTGAAAGGTTGGGTGAGGTTGGGTGAGCAAACGCAGACCCTTTAAAGTACTACTGCCTGGTACCCATCCCAGGGGTCCCAAATCTCCAGGTTCAAGGGCATCTTCCTACATCGAAAACATGCATGAGAAACCCAGAAGATGGTACACCGTGTGATTTTGAAAGGTTTCTAATACGCACCTCATTTCTCATCTCCTTGTGCTCGGGTTCGCCTTTCCAGCTACTTTACTAGCAATCTCCCTACTTGGAGAATCAGCACCTTTAAGCTTCTGTTCCCTACAGGTTGCAAATTGTCCTGAGGATGAACGGGAAGAGGGTCAAGCAAGGAGAGACTAGATCTAGGTGTTGGGACAGGCACAGGTCACTCTATTTTCCCATCAGGAAGAAGAATTAACCACAGGCTCAGCCTGCCGCCCAGAAGCAGAATAGGGCCTGAGGCAATCCCGCGCTTTTGCGGTCAGCTCGCAAAAAAGCCAGTTGAAAAATGGAGCTCAGGGACACTGCAATTCACAAACCCGCAAAGCTATAAATGATAACTCTCATCCACAGATATATTGAGGGAAGGCAACGAAGAGAATTTGAAAGCAAGGCAGAATTGCAGGAAACAGGTTTCAGGAGGTAGATTCGAATCGCCTTTAAAGCACATGAAAAGTGGCAAAATGTCGACAATGATGCCCTTGGCCAAACAGGGCGTATGCGTTTTTTCCTGAATATATTCAGGAAAAAACGCATACGCCCTGTTTGGCCAACCAAGCAACCTGGAAAGGCTAATCAGCGCTACAAAGAAGTCTCGCTTCCCATCGGTCAAAAGGGCCATGCTGCAAAAAGTGTCAAAACCAGAAATGCAGGACAGGCCATGGAGAAATGGCAGCCTTGCTACACTGATGGGCGGGATGTAAATTGCCAACAGCCACTCTGGAGAAGTGTACGGTGTGTCCTGAAACATCGAAAAACAACAGCTTAGGGAGCATAGGGCACGTCCACTCATGGGCGTATAAATTGGGAAAACTAAAAATCAGCAAGACACAGGCACCCCAAAGTTTAGGGCTGCTCTGTTGACAAGAACCTCCACTTCATGACACCTTAAATATCCCAGGAAAGAATAAAATGGATAAAGAAGTTGTGGTCCTTATGTACAATTGAATATCACTCAGACATGAAATCAATGTCTTAAGGCTAGTAGAAGCAAGATGAGTGGATTTAGGTACGATGATTCTACGTGAAATAAGTCACAAAGAAAAAGACACTTATCATAAGCTATCACTTATAGAGGGAATGTAAAAACCGCTACACTTGAACTGAATTACAAAACAGAACAGAGTCACACGTTTAGAAAACACACTATGGCTGCTTAATGGGAAAGGTGAGGTGGGGTGATGCATA
Organism: Eschrichtius robustus; assembly: GCF_028021215.1. NCBI lineage: Eukaryota > Metazoa > Chordata > Mammalia > Artiodactyla > Eschrichtiidae > Eschrichtius > Eschrichtius robustus. Next base: position 185,723 of record NW_027175308.1, on the reverse strand, counting down.
AAACAAGGGTTTCAAATTCGCTCAGATACCGTTCCATACACCCAATATGTAATAGAAAAGACCTACTCCTTGCTCAGTGAACTGGACTCAACACCCCGTATTCACCGCACAAGAATATATGGGAGTAGTAAGAATCTTAAAACCTATGTATTGATATCTGTCTGGAAGTGAGTCAAGTGGGTGTAAAGCCGCATAAACACAGCCGTGAAAAGCAGCTAAACCCCATTATAAAAATAAATTACTTTTAAAAACCCGTAAAACAAAGACAGTGAAAGACAGAGAAATTCTTACAAAACTCGTTCAGAGGCTGTGATGCAACCTGGATTGACCATATCTAGACCCACAGCTGGATGAGACATAAGGGTGGACACTCTTGGGGCTGAAAGGTTGGGTGAGGTTGGGTGAGCAAACGCAGACCCTTTAAAGTAATACTGCCTGGTACCCATCCAATGGGTCCCAAATCTCCAGGTTCAAGGGCATCTTCCTACATCGAAAACATTCATGAGAAACCCAGACGATGGTACACCGTGTGATTTTGAAAGGTTTCTAAAACGCACCTCATTTCTCATCTCCTTGTGTTCGGGTTCGCCATTCCAGCTACTTTACTAACAATCTCCCTACTTGGAGAATCAGCACCTTTAACCTCCTGTTCCGTACAGGTTGCAATTTGTCCTGAGGATGAAAGGGAAGAGGGGCAACTAATGAGAGACTAGATCTAGGTGTTGGGACAGGCACAGGTCACTCTATTTTCCCATCAGGAAGAAGAATTAACCACAGGCTCAGCCTGCCGCAGGGAACCAGAATAGGGCCTGAGGCAATCCCGTGCTTTTGCGGCCAGCTCCCAAAAAAGACAGTTGAAAAATGGAGCTCAGGGGCACTGCCATTCACAAACTTGCTGAGTTATAAATGATTACTCCAGTCCACAAACATATTGAGGGAAGGCAACGAAGAGGATTTGAAAGCAAGGCAGAATTGCAGGAAACAGGTTTCAGGAGGTAGATTCGAATCGCCTTTAAAGCACATGAAAAGTGGCAAAACGTCGACAATGATGCCCTTGGCCAAAAAGGGTGTATGCGTTTTTTCCTGAATATATTCAGGAAAAAACGCATACGCCCTTTTTGGACAACCAAGCAACCTGAAAAGGCAAATCAGCGCTACAAAGAAGTCTCGCTTCCCATCGGTCAAAAGGGCCATGCTGCAAAAAGTGTCAAAACCAGAAATGCAGGACAGGCCATGGAGAAATGGCAGCCTTGCTACGCTGATGGGCGGGATGTACATTGCCAACAGCCACTCTGGAGAAGTGTACGGTGTGTGCTGAAACATCGAAAAAACACAGCTTAGGGAGCATAGGGCACGTCCACTCATGGGCGTATAAATTGGGAAAACTAAAAATCAGCAAGACACAGGCACCCCAAAGTTTAGGGCTGCTTTGTTGACAAGAACCTCCACTTCATGACAACTTAAATATCCCAGGAAAGAGAAAAATGGATAAAGAAGTTGTGGTCCTTATGTACACTGGAATATCACTCAGACATGAAATCAATGTCATAAGGCTAGTAGAAGCAACATGAGTGGATTTAGGATCGACGATTGTAAGTGAAATAAGTCACACAGAAAAAGACACTTATCATAAGCTATCACTTATAGAGGGAATGTAAAAACCGCTACACTTGAACTGAATTACAGAACAGAACAGAGTCACACGTTTAGAAAACACTCTATGGCTGCTTAACGGGAAAGGTGAGGTGGGGTGATGCATAAAACAAGGGGTTCAAATTCGCTCCGATACCGTTCCATACACCCAATATGTAATAGACAAGACCTACTCCTTGCTCAGTGAACTGGACTCAACAACCCCTATTCACCGCACAAGAATATATGTGACTAGTAAGAATCTTAAAACCTATGTATTGATATCTGTCTGGAAGTGAGTCAAGTGGGTGTAAAGCCGCATAAACACAGCCGTGAAAAGCAGCTAAACCCGATTATAAAAATAAATTACTTTTGAAAATCCGTAAAAGAAAGACAGTGAAAGAGAGAGAAATTCTTACAAAATTCGTTCAGAGGCTGTGATGCAACCTGGATTGACCATATCTAGACCCACAGCTGGATGAGACATAAGGGTGGACACTCTTGGGCCTGAAAGGTTGGGTGAGGTTGGGTGAGCAAACGCCGACCCTTTAAAGTAATACTGCCTGGCACCCATCCCATGGGCCCCAAATCTCCAGGTTCAAGGGCATCTTCCTACATCGAAAACATGCATGAGAAACCCAGAAGATGGTACACCGTGTGATTTTGAAAGGTTTCTAATACGCACCTCATTTCTCATCTCCTTGTGCTCGGGTTCGCCTTTCCAGCTACTTTACTAGCAATCTCCCTACTTGGAGAATCAGCACCTTTAAGCTCCTGTTCCCTACAGGTTGCAATTTGTCCTGAGGATGAACGGGAAGAGGGGCAACCAATGAGAGACTAGATCTAGGTGTTGGGACAGGCACAGGTCACTCTATTATCCCATCAGGAAGAAGAATTAACCACAGGCTCAGCCTGCCGCCAAGAAGCAGAATAGGGCTTGAGGCAATCCCGCCCTTTTGCGGCCAGCTACCAAAAAAGCCAGTTGCAAAATGGAGCTCAGGGACACTGCAATTCACAAACCCGCAGAGCTATAAATGATAACTCTCATCCCCAGATATTTTGAGGGAAGGCAACGAAGAGGATTTGAAAGCAAGGCAGAATTGCAGGAAACAGGTTTCAGGAGGTAGATTCGAATCGCCTTTAAAGCACATGAAATGTGGCAAAACGTCGACAATGATGCCCTTGGCCAAACAGGGCGTATGCGTTTTTTCCTGAATATATTCAGGAAAAAACGCATACGCCCTGTTTGGGCAACCAAGCAACCTGGAAAGGCTATTCAGCGCTACAAAGAAGTCTCGCTTCCCATCGGTCAAAAGGGTCATGCTGCAAAAAGTGTCAAAACCAGAAATGCAGGACAGGCCATGGAGAAATGGCAGCCTTGCTACGCTGATGGGCGGGATGTAAATAGCCAACAGCCACTCTGGAGAAGTGTACGGTGTGTCCTGAAACATCGAAAAAAAACAGCTTAGGGAGCATAGGTCACGTCCACTCATGGGCATATAAATTGGGAAAACTAAAAATCAGCAAGACACAGGCACCCCAAAGTTTAGGGCTGCTCTGTTGACAAGAACCTCCACTTCATGACACCTTAAATATCCCAGGAAAGAGAAAAATGGATAAAGAAGTTGTGGTCCTTATGTACAATGGAATATCACTCAGACATGAAATCAATGTCATAAGACTAGTAGAAGCAAGATGAATGGATTTAGGTACGACGATTCTAAGTGAAATAAGTCACACAGAAAAAGGCACTTATCATAAGCTATCACTTATACAGGGAATGTAAAAACCGCTACACTTGAACTAAATTACAAAAGAGAACAGAGTCACACGTTTAGAAAACACACTATGGCTGCTTAACGGGAAAGGTGAGGTGGGGTGATGCATAAAACAAGGGTTTCAAATTCGCTCAGATACCGTTCCATACACCCAATAAGTAATAGACAAGACCTACTCCTTGCTCAGTGAACTGGACTCAACACCCCCTATTCACCGCACAAGAATATATGTGATTAGTAAGAATCTTAAAACCTATGTATTGATATCTGTCTGGAAGTGAGTCAAGTGGGTGTAAAGCCGCATAAACACAGCCGTGAAAAGCAGCTAAACCCCATTATAAAAATAAATTACTTTTAAAAACCCGTAAAACAAAGACAGTGAAAGAGAGAGAAATTCTTACAAAATTCGTTCAGAGGCTGTGATGCAACCTGGATTGACCATATCTAGACCCACAGCTGGATGAAACATAAGGGTGGACACTCTTGGGGCTGAAAGGTTGGGTGAGGTTGGGTGAGCAAACGCAGACCCTTTAAAGTAATACTGCCTGGTACCCATCCCATGGGTCCCAAATCTCCAGGTTCAAGGGCATCTTCCTACATCGAAAACATGCATGAGAAACCCAGAAGATGGTACACCGTGTGATTTTGAAAGGTTTCTAATACGCACCTCATTTCTCATCTCCTTGTGCTCGGGTTCGCCATTCCAGCTACTTTACTAGCAATCTCCCTACTTGGAGAATCAGCACCTTTAAGCTCCTGTTCCCTACAGGTTGCAATTTGTCCTGAGGATGAACGGGAAGAGTGGCAACGAATGAGAGACTAGATCTAGGTGTTGGGACAGGCACAGGTCACTCTATTTTCCCATCGGGAAGAAGAATTAACCACAGGCTCTGCCTGCCGCCCAGAAGCATAATAGGGCCTGAGGCAATCCCGCGCTTTTGCGGCCAGCTCCCAAAAAGCCAGTTGAAAAATGGAGCTCAGGGACACTGCCACTCACAAACCTGCTGAGTTATAAATGATAACTCTCGTCCACAAATATATTTAGGGAAGGCAACGAAGAGGATTTGAAAGCAAGGCAGAATTACAGGAAACAGGTTTCAGGAGGTAGATTCGAATCGCCTTTAAAGCACATGAAAATTGGCAAAACGTCGACAATGATGCCCTTGGCCAAAAAGGGCGTATGCGTTTTTTCCTGAATATATTCAGGAAAAAACGCATACGCCCTTTTTGGCCAACCAAGCAACCTGGAAAGGCAAATCAGCGCTACAAAGAAGTCTCGCTTCCCATCGGTCAAAGGGTCTTGCTGCAAAAAGTGTCAAAACCAGAAATGCAGGACAGGCCATGGAGAAATGGCAGCCTTGCTACGCTGATGGGCGGGATGTAAATTGCCAACAGCCACTCTGGAGAAGTGTACGGTGTGTCCTGAAACATCGAAAAAACACAGCTTAGGGAGCATAGGGCACTTCCACTCATGGGCGTATAAATTGGGAAAACTAAAAATCAGCAAGACACAGGCACCCCAAAGTTTAGGGCTGCTCTGTTGACAAGAACCTCCACTTCATGACACCTTAAATATCCCAGGAAAGAGAAAAATGGATAAAGAAGTTGTGGTCCTTATGTACAATGGAATATCACTCAGACATGCAATCAATGTCATAAGGCTAGTAGAAGCAAGATGAATGGACTTAGGTACGACGATTCTAAGTGAAATAAGTCACACAGAAAAAGACACTTATCATAAGCTATCACTTATAGAGGGAATGTAAAAACTGCTACACTTGAACTGAATTACAAAACAGAACAGAGTCACACGTTTAGAAAACACACTATGGCTGCTTAATGGGAAAGGTGAGGTGGGGTGATGCATAAAACAAGGGTTTCAAATTCGCTCAGATACCGTTCCATACACCCAATATGTAATAGACAAGACCTACTCCTTGCTCAGTGAACTGGACTCAACACCCCCTATTCACCGCACAAGAATATATGTGACTAGTAAGAATCTTAAAACCTATGTATTGATATCTGTCTGGAAGTGAGTCAAGTGGTGTAAAGCCGCATAAACACAGCCGTGAAAAGCAGCTAAACCCCATTATAAAAATAAATTACTTTTAAAAACCCGTAAAAGAAAGACAGTGAAAGAGAGAGAAATTCTTACAAAATTCGTTCAGAGGCTGTGATGCAACCTGGATTGACCATATCTAGATCCACATCTGGATGAGACATAAGGGTGGACACTCTTGGGGCTGAAAGGTTGGGTGAGGTTGGGTGAGCAAACACAGACCCTTTAAAGTAATACTGCGTGGTACCCATCCAATGGGTCCCAAATCTCCAGGTTCAAGGGCATCTTCCTACATCGAAAACATGCATGAGAAACCCAGAAGATGGTACACCGTGTGATTTTGAAAGGTTTCTAATACGCACCTCATTTCTCATCTCCTTGTGCTCGGGTTCGCCATTCCAGCTACTTTAGTAGCAATCTCCCTACTTGGAGAATCAGCACCTTTAACCTCCTGTTCCCTACAGGTTGCAATTTGTCCTGAGGATGAACGGGAAGAGGGGCAACCAATGAGAGATTAGATCTAGGTGTTGGGACAGGCACAGGTCACTCTATTTTCCATTCAGGAAGAAGAATTAACCACAGGCTCAGCCTGCCGCCCAGAAGCAGAATAGGGCCTGAGGCAATCCCGTGCTTTTGCGGCCAGCTCCCAAAAAAGACAGTTGAAAAATGGAGCTCAGGGGCACTGCCATTCACAAACCCGCAGAGCTATAAATGATAACTCTCATCCACAGATATATTGAGGGAAGGCAACGAAGAGGATTTGAAAGCAAGTCAGAATTGCAGGAAACAGGTTTCAGGAGGTAGATTCGAATCGCCTTTAAAGCACATGAAAAGTGGCAAAACGTGGACAATGATGCCCTTGGCCAAAAAGGGCGTATGCGTTTTTTCCTGAATATATTCAGGAAAAAACGCATACGCCCTTTTTGACCAACCAAGCAAACTGGAAAGGCTAATCTGCGCTACAAAGAAGTCTCGCTTCCCATCGGTCAAAAGGGCCATGCTGCAAAAAGTGTCAAAACCAGAAATGCAGGACAGGCCATGGAGAAATGGCAGCCTTGCTACGCTGATGGGCGGGATGTAAGTTGCCAACAGCCACTCTGGAGAAGTGTACGGTGTGTCCTGAAAAATCGAAAAAACACAGCTTAGGGAGCATAGGGTACGTCCACTCATGGGCGTATAAATTGCGAAAACTAAAAATCAGCAAGACACAGGCACCCCAAAGTTTAGGGCTGCTCTGTTGACAAGAACCTCCACTTCATGACACCTTAAATATCCCAGGAAAGAGAAAAATGGATAAAGAAGTTGTGGTCCTTATGTACAATGGAATATCACTCAGACATGCAATCAATGTCATAAGGCTAGTAGAAGCAAGATGAATGGACTTAGGTACGACGATTCTAAGTGAAATAAGTCACACAGAAAAAGACACTTATCATAAGCTATCACTTATAGAGGGAATGTAAAAACTGCTACACTTGAACTGAATTACAAAAGAGAACAGAGTCACACGTTTAGAAAACACACTATGGCTGCTTAATGGGAAAGGTGAGGTGGGGTGATGCATAAAACAAGGGTTTCAAATTCGCTCAGATACCGTTCCATACACCCAATATGTAATAGACAAGACCTACTCCTTGCTCAGTGAACTGGACTCAACACCCCCTATTCACCGCACAAGAATATATGTGACTAGTAAGAATCTTAAAACCTATGTATTGATATCTGTCTGGAAGTGAGTCAAGTGGTGTAAAGCCGCATAAACACAGCCGTGAAAAGCAGCTAAACCCCATTATAAAAATAAATTACATTTAAAAACCCATAAAACAAAGACAGTGAAAGAGAGAGAAATTCTTACAAAATTCGTTCAGAGGCTGTGATGCAACCTGGATTGACCATATCTAGACCCACAGCTGGATGAGACATAAGGGTGGACACTCTTGGGGCTGAAAGGTTGGGTGAGGTTGGGTGAGCAAACGCAGACCCTTTAAAGTAATACTGCCTGGTACCCATCCCATGGGTCCCAAATCTCCAGGTTCAAGGGCATCTTCCTACATCGAAAACATGCATGAGAAACCCAGAAGATGGTACACCGTGTGATTTTGAAAGGTTTCTAATACGCACCTCATTTCTCATCTCCTTGTGCTCGGGTTCGCCATTCCAGCTACTTTACTAGCAATCTCCCTACTTGGAGAATCAGCACCTTTAAGCTCCTGTTCCCTACAGGTTGCAATTTGTCCTGAGGATGAACGGGAAGAGGGGCAACCAATGAGAGACTAGATCTAGGTGTTGGGACAGGCACAGGTCACTCTATTTTCCCATCGGGAAGAAGAATTAACCACAGGCTCAGCCTGCCGCCCAGAAGCATAATAGGGCCTGAGGCAATCCCGCGCTTTTGCGGCCAGCTCCCAAAAAAGCCAGTTGAAAAATGGAGCTCAGGGACACTGCCATTCACAAACCTGCTGAGTTATAAATGATAACTCTAGTCCACAAATATATTTAGGGAAGGCAACGAAGAGGATTTGAAAGCAAGGCAGAATTACAGGAAACAGGTTTCAGGAGGTAGATTCGAATCGCCTTTAAAGCACATGAAAAGTGGCAAAACGTCGACAATGATGCCCTTGGCCAAAAAGGGCGTATGCGTTTTTTCCTGAATATATTCAGGAAAAAACGCATACGCCCTTTTTGGCCAACCAAGCAACCTGGAAAGGCAAATCAGCGCTACAAAGAAGTCTCGCTTCCCATCGGTCAAAAGGGCCATGCTGCAAAAAGTGTCAAAACCAGAAATGCAGGACAGGCCATGGAGAAATGGCAGCCTTGCTACGCTGATGGGCGGGATGTACATTGCCAACAGCCACTCTGGAGAAGTGTACGGTGTGTCCTGAAACATCGAAAAAACACAGCTTAGGGAGCATACGGCACGTCCACTCATGGGCCTATAAATTGGGAAAACTAAAAATCAGCAAGACACAGGCACCCCAAAGTTTAGGGCTGCTCTGTTGACAAGAACCTCCACTTCATGACACCTTAAATATCCCAGGAAAGAGAAAAATGGATAAAGAAGTTGTGGTCCTTATGTACAATGGAATATCACTCAGACATGCAATCAATGTCATAAGGCTAGTAGAAGCAAGATGAATGTACTTAGGTACGACGATTCTAAGTGAAATAAGTCACACAGAAAAAGACACTTATCATAAGCTATCACTTATAGAGGGAATGTAAAAACCGCTACACTTGAACTGAATTACAAAACAGAACAGAGTCACACGTTTAGAAAACACACTATGGCTGCTTAATGGGAAAGGTGAGGTGGGGTGATGCATAAAACAAGGGTTTCAAATTCGCTCAGATACCGTTCCATACACCCAATATGTAATAGACAAGACCTACTCCTTGCTCAGTGAACTGGACTCAACACCCCCTATTCACCGCACAAGAATATATGTGACTAGTAAGAATCTTAAAACCTATGTATTGATATCTGTCTGGAAGTGAGTCAAGTGGTGTAAAGCCGCATAAACACAGCCGTGAAAAGCAGCTAAACCCCATTATAAAAATAAATTACATTTAAAAACCCATAAAACAAAGACAGTGAAAGAGAGAGAAATTCTTACAAAATTCGTTCAGAGGCTGTGATGCAACCTGGATTGACCATATCTAGACCCACAGCTGGATGAGACATAAGGGTGGACACTCTTGGGGCTGAAAGGTTGGGTGAGGTTGGGTGAGCAAACGCAGACCCTTTAAAGTAATACTGCCTGGTACCCATCCCATGGGTCCCAAATCTCCAGGTTCAAGGGCATCTTCCTACATCGAAAACATGCATGAGAAACCCAGAAGGTGGTACACCGTGTGATTTTGAAAGGTTTGTAATACGCACCTCATTTCTCATCTCCTTGTGCTCGGGTTCGCCATTCCAGCTACTTTACTAGCAATCTCCCTACTTGGAGAATCAGCACCTTTAAGCTCCTGTTCCCTACAGGTTGCAATTTGTCCTGAGGATGAACGGGAAGAGGGGCAACCAATGAGAGACTAGATCTAGGTGTTGGGACAGGCACAGGTCACTCTATTTTCCCATCGGGAAGAAGAATTAACCACAGGCTCAGCCTGCCGCCCAGAAGCATAATAGGGCCTGAGGCAATCCCGCGGTTTTGCGGCCAGCTCCCAAAAAAGCCAGTTGAAAAATGGAGCTCAGGGACACTGCCACTCACAAACCTGCTGAGTTATAAATGATAACTCTCGTCCACAAATATATTTAGGGAAGGCAACGAAGAGGATTTGAAAGCAAGGCAGAATTACAGGAAACAGGTTTCAGGAGGTAGATTCGAATCGCCTTTAAAGCACATGAAAAGTGGCAAAACGTCGACAATGATGCCCTTGGCCAAAAAGGGCGTATGCGTTTTTTCCTGAATATATTCAGGAAAAAACGCATACGCCCTTTTTGGCCAACCAAGCAACCTGGAAATGCAAATCAGCGCTACAAAGAAGTCTCGCTTCCCATCGGTCAAAAGGGCCATGCTGCAAAAAGTGTCAAAACCAGAAATGCAGGACAGGCCATGGAGAAATGGCAGCCTTGCTACGCTGATGGGCGGGATGTACATTGCCAACAGCCACTCTGGAGAAGTGTACGGTGTGTCCTGAAACATCGAAAAAACACAGCTTAGGGAGCATACGGCACGTCCACTCATGGGCCTATAAATTGGGAAAACTAAAAATCAGCAAGACACAGGCACCCCAAAGTTTAGGGCTGCTCTGTTGACAAGAACCTCCACTTCATGACACCTTAAATATCCCAGGAAACAGAAAAATGGATAAAGAAGTTGTGGTCCTTATGTACAATGGAATATCACTCAGACATGCAATCAATATCATAAGGCTAGTAGAAGCAAGATGAATGGACTTAGGTACGACGATTCTAAGTGAAATAAGTCACACAGAAAAAGACACTTATCATAAGCTATCACTTATAGAGGGAATGTAAAAACTGCTACACTTGAACTGAATTACAAAACAGAACAGAGTCACACGTTTAGAAAACACACTATGGCTGTTTAATGGGAAAGGTGAGGTGGGGTGATGCATAAAACAAGGGTTTCAAATTCGCTCAGATACCGTTCCATACACCGAATATGTAATAGACAAGACGTACTCCTTGCTCAGTGAACTGGACTCAACACCCCCTATTCACCGCACAAGAATATATGTGATTAGTAAGAATCTTAAAACCTATGTATTAATATCTGTCTGGAAGTGAGTCAAGTGGTGTAAAGCCGCATAAACACAGCCGTGAAAAGCAGCTAAACCCCATTATAAAAATAAATTACTTTTAAAAACCCGTAAAACAAAGACAGTGAAAGAGAGAGAAATTCTTACAAAATTCGTTCAGAGGCTGTGATGCAACCTGGATTGACCATATCTAGATCCACATCTGGATGAGACATAAGGGTGGACACTCTTGGGGCTGAAAGGTTGGGTGAGGTTGGGTGAGCAAACACAGACCCTTTAAAGTAATACTGCGTGGTACCCATCCAATGGGTCCCAAATCTCCAGGTTCAAGGGCATCTTCCTACATCGAAAACATGCATGAGAAACCCAGAAGATGGTACACCGTGTGATTTTGAAAGGTTTCTAATACGCACCTCATTTCTCATCTCCTTGTGCTCGGGTTCGCCATTCCAGCTACTTTAGTAGCAATCTCCCTACTTGGAGAATCAGCACCTTTAACCTCCTGTTCCCTACAGGTTGCAATTTGTCCTGAGGATGAACGGGAAGAGGGGCAACCAATGAGAGATTAGATCTAGGTGTTGGGACAGGCACAGGTCACTCTATTTTCCATTCAGGAAGAAGAATTAACCACAGGCTCAGCCTGCCGCCCAGAAGCAGAATAGGGCCTGAGGCAATCCCGTGCTTTTGCGGCCAGCTCCCAAAAAAGACAGTTGAAAAATGGAGCTCAGGGGCACTGCCATTCACAAACCCGCAGAGCTATAAATGATAACTCTCATCCACAGATATATTGAGGGAAGGCAACGAAGAGGATTTGAAAGCAAGTCAGAATTGCAGGAAACAGGTTTCAGGAGGTAGATTCGAATCGCCTTTAAAGCACATGAAAAGTGGCAAAACGTGGACAATGATGCCCTTGGCCAAAAAGGGCGTATGCGTTTTTTCCTGAATATATTCAGGAAAAAACGCATACGCCCTTTTTGACCAACCAAGCAAACTGGAAAGGCTAATCTGTGCTACAAAGAAGTCTCGCTTCCCATCGGTCAAAAGGGCCATGCTGCAAAAAGTGTCAAAACCAGAAATGCAGGACAGGCCATGGAGAAATGGCAGCCTTGCTACGCTGATGGGCGGGATGTAAGTTGCCAACAGCCACTCTGGAGAAGTGTACGGTGTGTCCTGAAAAATCGAAAAAACACAGCTTAGGGAGCATAGGGTACGTCCACTCATGGGCGTATAAATTGCGAAAACTAAAAATCAGCAAGACACAGGCACCCCAAAGTTTAGGGCTGCTCTGTTGACAAGAACCTCCACTTCATGACACCTTAAATATCCCAGGAAAGAGAAAAATGGATAAAGAAGTTGTGGTCCTTATGTACAATGGAATATCACTCAGACATGCAATCAATGTCATAAGGCTAGTAGAAGCAAGATGAATGGACTTAGGTACGACGATTCTAAGTGAAATAAGTCACACAGAAAAAGACACTTATCATAAGCTATCACTTATAGAGGGAATGTAAAAACTGCTACACTTGAACTGAATTACAAAAGAGAACAGAGTCACACGTTTAGAAAACACACTATGGCTGCTTAATGGGAAAGGTGAGGTGGGGTGATGCATAAAACAAGGGTTTCAAATTCGCTCAGATACCGTTCCATACACCCAATATGTAATAGACAAGACCTACTCCTTGCTCAGTGAACTGGACTCAACACCCCCTATTCACCGCACAAGAATATATGTGACTAGTAAGAATCTTAAAACCTATGTATTGATATCTGTCTGGAAGTGAGTCAAGTGGTGTAAAGCCGCATAAACACAGCCGTGAAAAGCAGCTAAACCCCATTATAAAAATAAATTACATTTAAAAACCCATAAAACAAAGACAGTGAAAGAGAGAGAAATTCTTACAAAATTCGTTCAGAGGCTGTGATGCAACCTGGATTGACCATATCTAGACCCACAGCTGGATGAGACATAAGGGTGGACACTCTTGGGGCTGAAAGGTTGGGTGAGGTTGGGTGAGCAAACGCAGACCCTTTAAAGTAATACTGCCTGGTACCCATCCCATGGGTCCCAAATCTCCAGGTTCAAGGGCATCTTCCTACATCGAAAACATGCATGAGAAACCCAGAAGATGGTACACCGTGTGATTTTGAAAGGTTTCTAATACGCACCTCATTTCTCATCTCCTTGTGCTCGGGTTCGCCATTCCAGCTACTTTACTAGCAATCTCCCTACTTGGAGAATCAGCACCTTTAAGCTCCTGTTCCCTACAGGTTGCAATTTGTCCTGAGGATGAACGGGAAGAGGGGCAACCAATGAGAGACTAGATCTAGGTGTTGGGACAGGCACAGGTCACTCTATTTTCCCATCGGGAAGAAGAATTAACCACAGGCTCAGCCTGCCGCCCAGAAGCATAATAGGGCCTGAGGCAATCCCGCGCTTTTGCGGCCAGCTCCCAAAAAAGCCAGTTGAAAAATGGAGCTCAGGGACACTGCCATTCACAAACCTGCTGAGTTATAAATGATAACTCTAGTCCACAAATATATTTAGGGAAGGCAACGAAGAGGATTTGAAAGCAAGGCAGAATTACAGGAAACAGGTTTCAGGAGGTAGATTCGAATCGCCTTTAAAGCACATGAAAAGTGGCAAAACGTCGACAATGATGCCCTTGGCCAAAAAGGGCGTATGCGTTTTTTCCTGAATATATTCAGGAAAAAACGCATACGCCCTTTTTGGCCAACCAAGCAACCTGGAAAGGCAAATCAGCGCTACAAAGAAGTCTCGCTTCCCATCGGTCAAAAGGGCCATGCTGCAAAAAGTGTCAAAACCAGAAATGCAGGACAGGCCATGGAGAAATGGCAGCCTTGCTACGCTGATGGGCGGGATGTACATTGCCAACAGCCACTCTGGAGAAGTGTACGGTGTGTCCTGAAACATCGAAAAAACACAGCTTAGGGAGCATACGGCACGTCCACTCATGGGCCTATAAATTGGGAAAACTAAAAATCAGCAAGACACAGGCACCCCAAAGTTTAGGGCTGCTCTGTTGACAAGAACCTCCACTTCATGACACCTTAAATATCCCAGGAAAGAGAAAAATGGATAAAGAAGTTGTGGTCCTTATGTACAATGGAATATCACTCAGACATGCAATCAATGTCATAAGGCTAGTAGAAGCAAGATGAATGTACTTAGGTACGACGATTCTAAGTGAAATAAGTCACACAGAAAAAGACACTTATCATAAGCTATCACTTATAGAGGGAATGTAAAAACCGCTACACTTGAACTGAATTACAAAACAGAACAGAGTCACACGTTTAGAAAACACACTATGGCTGCTTAATGGGAAAGGTGAGGTGGGGTGATGCATAAAACAAGGGTTTCAAATTCGCTCAGATACCGTTCCATACACCCAATATGTAATAGACAAGACCTACTCCTTGCTCAGTGAACTGGACTCAACACCCCCTATTCACCGCACAAGAATATATGTGACTAGTAAGAATCTTAAAACCTATGTATTGATATCTGTCTGGAAGTGAGTCAAGTGGTGTAAAGCCGCATAAACACAGCCGTGAAAAGCAGCTAAACCCCATTATAAAAATAAATTACATTTAAAAACCCATAAAACAAAGACAGTGAAAGAGAGAGAAATTCTTACAAAATTCGTTCAGAGGCTGTGATGCAACCTGGATTGACCATATCTAGACCCACAGCTGGATGAGACATAAGGGTGGACACTCTTGGGGCTGAAAGGTTGGGTGAGGTTGGGTGAGCAAACGCAGACCCTTTAAAGTAATACTGCCTGGTACCCATCCCATGGGTCCCAAATCTCCAGGTTCAAGGGCATCTTCCTACATCGAAAACATGCATGAGAAACCCAGAAGGTGGTACACCGTGTGATTTTGAAAGGTTTGTAATACGCACCTCATTTCTCATCTCCTTGTGCTCGGGTTCGCCATTCCAGCTACTTTACTAGCAATCTCCCTACTTGGAGAATCAGCACCTTTAAGCTCCTGTTCCCTACAGGTTGCAATTTGTCCTGAGGATGAACGGGAAGAGGGGCAACCAATGAGAGACTAGATCTAGGTGTTGGGACAGGCACAGGTCACTCTATTTTCCCATCGGGAAGAAGAATTAACCACAGGCTCAGCCTGCCGCCCAGAAGCATAATAGGGCCTGAGGCAATCCCGCGGTTTTGCGGCCAGCTCCCAAAAAAGCCAGTTGAAAAATGGAGCTCAGGGACACTGCCACTCACAAACCTGCTGAGTTATAAATGATAACTCTCGTCCACAAATATATTTAGGGAAGGCAACGAAGAGGATTTGAAAGCAAGGCAGAATTACAGGAAACAGGTTTCAGGAGGTAGATTCGAATCGCCTTTAAAGCACATGAAAAGTGGCAAAACGTCGACAATGATGCCCTTGGCCAAAAAGGGCGTATGCGTTTTTTCCTGAATATATTCAGGAAAAAACGCATACGCCCTTTTTGGCCAACCAAGCAACCTGGAAATGCAAATCAGCGCTACAAAGAAGTCTCGCTTCCCATCGGTCAAAAGGGCCATGCTGCAAAAAGTGTCAAAACCAGAAATGCAGGACAGGCCATGGAGAAATGGCAGCCTTGCTACGTTGATGGGCGGGATGTACATTGCCAACAGCCACTCTGGAGAAGTGTACGGTGTGTCCTGAAACATCGAAAAAACACAGCTTAGGGAGCATACGGCACGTCCACTCATGGGCCTATAAATTGGGAAAACTAAAAATCAGCAAGACACAGGCACCCCAAAGTTTAGGGCTGCTCTGTTGACAAGAACCTCCACTTCATGACACCTTAAATATCCCAGGAAACAGAAAAATGGATAAAGAAGTTGTGGTCCTTATGTACAATGGAATATCACTCAGACATGCAATCAATATCATAAGGCTAGTAGAAGCAAGATGAATGGACTTAGGTACGACGATTCTAAGTGAAATAAGTCACACAGAAAAAGACACTTATCATAAGCTATCACTTATAGAGGGAATGTAAAAACTGCTACACTTGAACTGAATTACAAAACAGAACAGAGTCACACGTTTAGAAAACACACTATGGCTGTTTAATGGGAAAGGTGAGGTGGGGTGATGCATAAAACAAGGGTTTCAAATTCGCTCAGATACCGTTCCATACACCGAATATGTAATAGACAAGACGTACTCCTTGCTCAGTGAACTGGACTCAACACCCCCTATTCACCGCACAAGAATATATGTGATTAGTAAGAATCTTAAAACCTATGTATTAATATCTGTCTGGAAGTGAGTCAAGTGGTGTAAAGCCGCATAAACACAGCCGTGAAAAGCAGCTAAACCCCATTATAAAAATAAATTACTTTTAAAAACCCGTAAAACAAAGACAGTGAAAGAGAGAGAAATTCTTACAAAATTCGTTCAGAGGCTGTGATGCAACCTGGATTGACCATATCTAGACCCACATCTGGATGAGACATAAGGGTGGACACTCTTGGGGCTGAAAGGTTGGGTGAGGTTGGGTGAGCAAACACAGACCCTTTAAAGTAATACTGCGTGGTACCCATCCAATGGGTCCCAAATCTCCAGGTTCAAGGGCATCTTCCTACATCGAAAACATGCATGAGAAACCCAGAAGATGGTACACCGTGTGATTTTGAAAGGTTTCTAATACGCACCTCATTTCTCATCTCCTTGTGCTCGGGTTCGCCATTCCAGCTACTTTACTAGCAATCTCCCTACTTGGAGAATCAGCACCTTTAAGCTTCTGTTCCCTACAGGTTGCAATTTGTCCTGAGGATGAACGGGAAGAGGGGCAACCAATGAGAGACTAGATCTAGGTGTTGGGACAGGCACAGGTCACTCTATTTTCCACTCAGGAAGAAGAATTAACCACAGGCTCAGCCTGCAGCCCAGAAGCAGAATAGGGCCTGAGGCAATCCCGCGCTTTTGCGGCCAGCTCCCAAAAAAGCCAGTTGAAAAATGGAGCTCAGGGGCACTGCCATTCACAAACCCGCAGAGCTATAAATGATAACTCTCATCCACAGATATATTGAGGGAAGGCAACGAAGAGGATTTGAAAGCAAGGCAGAATTGCAGGAAACAGGTTTCAGGAGGTAGATTCGAATCGCCTTTAAAGCACATGAAAAGTGGCAAAACGTGGACAATGATGCCCTTGGCCAAAAAGGGCGTATGCGTTTTTTCCTGAATATATTCAGGAAAAAACGCATACGCCCTTTTTGACCAACCAAGCATCCTGGAAAGGCTAAACTGCGCTACAAAGAAGTCTCGCTTCCCATCGGTCAAAAGGGCCATGCTGCAAAAAGTGTCAAAACCAGAAATGCAGGACAGGCCATGGAGAAATGGCAGCCTTGCTACGCTGATGGGCCGGATGTAAATTGCCAACAGCCACTCTGGAGAAGTGTACGGTGTGTCCTGAAACATCGAAAAAGCACAGCTTAGGGAGCATAGGGCACGTCCACTCATGGGCGTATAAATTGGGAAAACTAAAAATCAGCAAGACACAGGCACCCCAAAGTTTAGGGCTGCTCTGTTGACAAGAACCTCCACTTCATGACACCTTAAATATCCCAGGAAAGAGAAAAATGGATAAAGAAGTTGTGGTCCTTATGTACAATGGAATATCACTCAGACATGCAATCAATGTCATAAGGCTAGTAGAAGCAAGATGAATGTACTTAGGTACGACGATTCTAAGTGAAATAAGTCACACAGAAAAAGACACTTATCATAAGCTATCACTTATAGAGGGAATGTAAAAACCGCTACACTTGAACTGAATTACAAAACAGAACAGAGTCACACGTTTAGAAAACACACTATGGCTGCTTAATGGGAAAGGTGAGGTGGGGTGATGCAAAAAACAAGGGTTTCAAATTCGCTCAGATACCGTTCCATACACCCAATATGTAATAGACAAGACCTACTCCTTGCTCAGTGAACTGGACTCAACACCCCCTATTCACCGCACAAGAATATATGTGACTAGTAAGAATCTTAAAACCTATGTATTGATATCTGTCTGGAAGTGAGTCAAGTGGTGTAAAGCCGCATAAACACAGCCGTGAAAAGCAGCTAAACCCCATTATAAAAATAAATTACATTTAAAAACCCATAAAACAAAGACAGTGAAAGAGAGAGAAATTCTTACAAAATTCGTTCAGAGGCTGTGATGCAACCTGGATTGACCATATCTAGACCCACAGCTGGATGAGACATAAGGGTGGACACTCTTGGGGCTGAAAGGTTGGGTGAGGTTGGGTGAGCAAACGCAGACCCTTTAAAGTAATACTGCCTGGTACCCATCCCATGGGTCCCAAATCTCCAGGTTCAAGGGCATCTTCCTACATCGAAAACATGCATGAGAAACCCAGAAGATGGTACACCGTGTGATTTTGAAAGGTTTCTAATACGCACCTCATTTCTCATCTCCTTGTGCTCGGGTTCGCCATTCCAGCTACTTTACTAGCAATCTCCCTACTTGGAGAATCAGCACCTTTAACCTCCTGTTCCCTACAGGTTGCAATTTGTCCTGAGGATGATCGGGAAGAGGGGCAACCAATGAGAGACTAGATCTAGGTGTTGGGACAGGCACAGGTCACTCTATTTTCCCATCGGGAAGAAGAATTAACCACAGGCTCAGCCTGCCGCCCAGAAGCATAATAGGGCCTGAGGCAATCCCGCGCTTTTGCGGCCAGCTCCCAAAAAAGCCAGTTGAAAAATGGAGCTCAGGGACACTGCCATTCACAAACCTGCTGAGTTATAAATGATAACTCTCGTCCACAAATATATTTAGGGAAGGCAACGAAGAGGATTTGAAAGCAAGGCAGAATTACAGGAAACAGGTTTCAGGAGGTAGATTCGAATCGCCTTTAAAGCACATGAAAAGTGGCAAAACGTCGACAATGATGCCCTTGGCCAAAAAGGGCGTATGCGTTTTTTCCTGAATATATTCAGGAAAAAACGCATACGCCCTTTTTGGCCAACCAAGCAACCTGGAAAGGCAAATCAGCGCTACAAAGAAGTCTCGCTTCCCATCGGTCAAAAGGGCCATGCTGCAAAAAGTGTCAAAACCAGAAATGCAGGACAGGCCATGGAGAAATGGCAGCCTTGCTACGCTGATGGGCGGGATGTACATTGCCAACAGCCACTCTGGAGAAGTGTACGGTGTGTCCTGAAACATCGAAAAAACACAGCTTAGGGAGCATACGGCACGTCCACTCATGGGCCTATAAATTGGGAAAACTAAAAATCAGCAAGACACAGGCACCCCAAAGTTTAGGGCTGCTCTGTTGACAAGAACCTCCACTTCATGACACCTTAAATATCCCAGGAAAGAGAAAAATGGATAAAGAAGTTGTGGTCCTTATGTACAATGGAATATCACTCAGACATGCAATCAATATCATAAGGCTAGTAGAAGCAAGATGAATGGACTTAGGTACGACGATTCTAAGTGAAATAAGTCACACAGAAAAAGACACTTATCATAAGCTATCACTTATAGAGGGAATGTAAAAACTGCTACACTTGAACTGAATTACAAAACAGAACAGAGTCACACGTTTAGAAAACACACTATGGCTGCTTAATGGGAAAGGTGAGGTGGGGTGATGCATAAAACAAGGGTTTCAAATTCGCTCAGATACCGTTCCATACACCCAATATGTAATAGGCAAGACCTACTCCTTGCTCAGTGAACTGGACTCAACACCCCCTATTCACCGCACAAGAATATATGTGACTAGTAAGAATCTTAAAACCTATGTATTGATATCTGTCTGGAAGTGAGTCAAGTGGTGTAAAGCCGCATAAACACAGCCGTGAAAAGCAGCTAAACCCCATTATAAAAATAAATTACTTTTAAAAACCCGTAAAACAAAGACAGTGAAAGAGAGAGAAATTCTTACAAAATTCGTTCAGAGGCTGTGATGCAACCTGGATTGACCATATCTAGACCCACAGCTGGATGAGACATAAGGGTGGACACTCTTGGGGCTGAAAGGTTGGGTGAGGTTGGGTGAGCAAACGCAGACCCTTTAAAGTAATACTGCGTGGTACCCATCCAATGGGTCCCAAATCTCCAGGTTCAAGGGCATCTTCCTACATCGAAAACATGCATGAGAAACCCAGAAGATGGTACACCGTGTGATTTTGAAAGGTTTCTAATACGCACCTCATTTCTCATCTCCTTGTGCTCGGGTTCGCCATTCCAGCTACTTTACTAGCAATCTCCCTACTTGGAGAATCAGCACCTTTAAGCTTCTGTTCCCTACAGGTAGCAATTTGTCCTGAGGATGAACGGGAAGAGGGGCAACCAATGAGAGACTAGATCTAGGTGTTGGGACAGGCACAGGTCACTCTATTTTCCACTCAGGAAGAAGAATTAACCACAGGCTCAGCCTGCAGCCCAGAAGCAGAATAGGGCCTGAGGCAATCCCGCGCTTTTGCGGCCAGCTCCCAAAAAAGCCAGTTGAAAAATGGAGCTCAGGGGCACTGCCATTCACAAACCCGCAGAGCTATAAATGATAACTCTCATCCACAGATATATTGAGGGAAGGCAACGAAGAGGATTTGAAAGCAAGGCAGAATTGCAGGAAACAGGTTTCAGGAGGTAGATTCGAATCGCCTTTAAAGCACATGAAAAGTGGCAAAACGTGGACAATGATGCCCTTGGCCAAAAAGGGCGTATGCGTTTTTTCCTCAATATATTCAGGAAAAAACGCATACGCCCTTTTTGACCAACCAAGCAACCTGGAAAGGCTAAACTGCGCTACAAAGAAGTCTCGCTTCCCATCGGTCAGAAGGGCCATGCTGCAAAAAGTGTCAAAACCAGAAATGCAGGACAGGCCATGGAGAAATGGCAGCCTTGCTATGCTGATGGGCGGGATGTAAATTGCCAACAGCCACTCTGGAGAAGTGTACGGTGTGTCCTGAAAAATCGAAAAAACCCAGCTTAGGGAGCATAGGGTACGTCCACTCATGGGCGTATAAATTGGGAAAACTAAAAATCAGCAAGACACAGGCACCCCAAAGTTTAGGGCTGCTCTGTTGACAAGAAACTCCACTTCATGACACCTTAAATATCCCAGGAAAGAGAAAAATGGATAAAGAAGTTGTGGTCCTTATGTACAATGGAATATCACTCAGACATGCAATCAATGTCATAAGGCTAGTAGAAGCAAGATGAATGGACTTAGGTACGACGATTCTAAGTGAAATAAGTCACACAGAAAAAGACACTTATCATAAGCTATCACTTATAGAGGGAATGTAAAAACCGCTACACTTGAACTGAATTACAAAACAGAACAGAGTCACACGTTTAGAAAACACACTATGGCTGCTTAATGGGAAAGGTGAGGTGGGGTGATGCATAAAACAAGGGTTTCAAATTCGCTCAGATACCGTTCCATACACCCAATATGTAATAGACAAGACCTACTCCTTGCTCAGTGAACTGGACTCAACACCCCCTATTCACCGCACAAGAATATATGTGACTAGTAAGAATCTTAAAACCTATGTATTGATATCTGTCTGGAAGTGAGTCAAGTGGTGTAAAGCCGCATAAACACAGCCGTGAAAAGCAGCTAAACCCCATTATAAAAATAAATTACATTTAAAAACCCATAAAACAAAGACAGTGAAAGAGAGAGAAATTCTTACAAAATTCGTTCAGAGGCTGTGATGCAACCTGGATTGACCATATCTAGACCCACAGCTGGATGAGACATAAGGGTGGACACTCTTGGGGCTGAAAGGTTGGGTGAGGTTGGGTGAGCAAACGCAGACCCTTTAAAGTAATACTGCCTGGTACCCATCCCATGGGTCCCAAATCTCCAGGTTCAAGGGCATCTTCCTACATCGAAAACATGCATGAGAAACCCAGAAGATGGTACACCGTGTGATTTTGAAAGGTTTCTAATACGCACCTCATTTCTCATCTCCTTGTGCTCGGGTTCGCCATTCCAGCTACTTTACTAGAAATCTCCCTACTTGGAGAATCAGCACCTTTAAGCTTCTGTTCCCTACAGGTTGCAATTTGTCCTGAGGATGAACGGGAAGAGGGGCAACCAATGAGAGACTAGATCTAGGTGTTGGGACAGGCACAGGTCACTCTATTTTCCACTCAGGAAGAAGAATTAACCACAGGATCAGCCTGCAGCCCAGAAGCAGAATAGGGCCTGAGGCAATCCCGCACTTTAGAGGCCAGCTCCCAAAAAAGCCAGTTGAAAAATGGAGCTCAGGGGCACTGCCATTCACAAACCCGCAGAGCTATAAATGATAACTCTCATCCACAGATATATTGAGGGAAGGCAACGAAGAGGATTTGAAAGCAAGGCAGAATTGCAGGAAACAGGTTTCAGGAGGTAGATTCGAATCGCCTTTAAAGCACATGAAAAGTGGCAAAACGTCGACAATGATGCCCTTGGCCAAAAAGGGTGTACGCGTATTTTCCTGAATATATTCAGGAAAAAACGCATACGCCCTTTTTGACCAACCAAGCAACCTGGAAAGGCTAATCTGCGCTACAAAAAGTCTCGCTTCCCATAGGTCAAAAGGGCCATGCTGCAAACAGTGTCAAAACCAGAAATGCAGTACAGGCCATGGAGAAATGGCAGCCTTGCTACGCTGATGGGCGGGATGTAAATTGCCAACAGCCACTCTGGAGAAGTGTACGGTGTGCCCTGAAAAATCGAAAAAACACAGCTTAGGGAGCATAGGGTACGTCCACTCATGGGCGTATAAATTGCGAAAACTAAAAATCAGCAAGACAGAGGCACCCCAAAGTTTAGGGCTGCTCTGTTGACAAGAACCTCCACTTCATGACACCTTAAATATCCCAGGAAAGAGAAAAATGGATAAAGAAGTTGTGGTCCTTATGTACAATGGAATATCACTCAGACATGCAATCAATGTCATAAGGCTAGTAGAAGCAAGATGAATGGACTTAGGTACGACGATTCTAAGTGAAATAAGTCACACAGAAAAAGACACTTATCATAAGCTATCACTTATAGAGGGAATGTAAAAACCGCTACACTTGAACTGAATTACAAAACAGAACAGAGTCACACGTTTAGAAAACACACTATGGCTGCTTAATGGGAAAGGTGAGGTGGGGTGATGCATAAAACAAGGGTTTCAAATTCGCTCAGATACCGTTCCATACACCCAATATGTAATAGACAAGACCTACTTCTTGCTCAGTGAACTGGACTCAACACCCCCTATTCACCGCACAAGAATATATGTGACTAGTAAGAATCTTAAAACCTATGTATTGATATCTGTCTGGAAGTGAGTCAAGTGGTGTAAAGCCGCATAAACACAGCCGTGAAAAGCAGCTAAACCCCATTATAAAAATAAATTACTTTTAAAAACCCGTAAAACAAAGACAGTGAAAGAGAGAGAAATTCTTACAAAATTCGTTCAGAGGCTGTGATGCAACCTGGATTGACCATATCTAGACCCACAGCTGGATGAGACATAAGGGTGGACACTCTTGGGGCTGAAAGTTTGGGTGAGGTTGGGTGAGCAAACGCAGACCCTTTAAAGTAATACTGCGTGGTACCCATCCAATGGGTCCCAAATCTCCAGGTTCAAGGGCATCTTCCTACATCGAAAACATGCATGAGAAACCCAGAAGATGGTACACCGTGTGATTTTGAAAGGTTTCTAATACGCACCTCATTTCTCATCTCCTTGTGCTCGGGTTCGCCATTCCAGCTACTTTACTAGCAATCTCCCTACTTGGAGAATCAGCACCTTTAAGCTTCTGTTCCCTACAGGTTGCAATTTGTCCTGAGGATGAACGGGAAGAGGGGCAACCAATGAGAGACTAGATCTAGGTGTTGGGACAGGCACAGGTCACTCTATTTTCCACTCAGGAAGAAGAATTAACCACAGGCTCAGCCTGCAGCCCAGAAGCAGAATAGGGCCTGAGGCAATCCCGCGCTTTTGCGGCCAGCTCCCAAAAAAGCCAGTTGAAAAATGGAGCTCAGGGGCACTGCCATTCACAAACCCGCAGAGCTATAAATGATAACTCTCATCCACAGATATATTGAGGGAAGGCAACGAAGAGGATTTGAAAGCAAGGCAGAATTGCAGGAAACAGGTTTCAGGAGGTAGATTCGAATCGCCTTTAAAGCACATGAAAAGTGGCAAAACGTGGACAATGATGCCCTTGGCCAAAAAGGGCGTATGCGTTTTTTCCTGAATATATTCAGGAAAAAACGCATACGCCCTTTTTGACCAACCAAGCAACCTGGAAAGGCTAAACTGCGCTACAAAGAAGTCTCGCTTCCCATCGGTCAAAAGGGCCATGCTGCAAAAAGTGTCAAAACCAGAAATGCAGGACAGGCCATGGAGAAATGGCAGCCTTGCTACGCTGATGGGCGGGATGTAAATTGCCAACAGCCACTCTGGAGAAGTGTACGGTGTGTCCTGAAAAATCGAAAAAACCCAGCTTAGGGAGCATAGGGTACGTCCACTCATGGGCGTATAAATTGGGAAAACTAAAAATCAGAAAGACACAGGCACCCCAAAGTTTAGGGCTGCTCTGTTGACAAGAAACTCCACTTCATGACACCTTAAATATCCCAGGAAAGAGAAAAATGGATAAAGAAGTTGTGGTCCTTATGTACAATGGAATATCACTCAGACATGCAATCAATGTCATAAGGCTAGTAGAAGCAAGATGAATGGACTTAGGTACGACGATTCTAAGTGAAATAAGTCACACAGAAAAAGACACTTATCATAAGCTATCACTTATAGAGGGAATGTAAAAACCGCTACACTTGAACTGAATTACAAAACAGAACAGAGTCACACGTTTAGAAAACACACTATGGCTGCTTAATGGGAAAGGTGAGGTGGGGTGATGCATAAAACAAGGGTTCCAAATTCGCTCAGATACCGTTCCATACACCCAATATGTAATAGAAAAGACCTACTTCTTGCTCAGTGAACTGGACTCAACACCCCCTATTCACCGCACAAGAATATATGTGACTAGTAAGAATCTTAAAACCTATGTATTGATATCTGTCTGGAAGTGAGTCAAGTGGTGTAAAGCCGCATAAACACAGCCGTGAAAAGCAGCTAAACCCCATTATAAAAATAAATTACTTTTAAAAACCCGTAAAACAAAGACAGTGAAAGAGAGAGAAATTCTTACAAAATTCTTTCAGAGGCTGTGATGCAACCTGGATTGACGATATCTAGACCCACAGCTGGATGAGACATAAGGGTGGACACTCTTGGGGCTGAAAGGTTGGGTGAGGTTGGGTGAGCAAACGCAGACCCTTTAAAGTAATACTGCCTGGTACCCATCCAATGGTTCCCAAATCTCCAGGTTCAAGGGCATCTTCCTACATCGAAAACATGCATGAGAAACCCAGAAGATGGTACACCGTGTGATTTTGAAAGGTTTCTAATACGCACCTCATTTCTCATCTCCTTGTGCTCGGGTTCGCCATTCCCGCTACTTTACTAGCAATCTCCCTACTTGGAGAATCAGCACCTTTAAGCTCCTGTTCCCTACAGGTTGCAATTTGTCCTGAGGATGAACGGGAAGAGGGGCAACCAATGAGAGACTAGATCTAGGTGTTGGGACAGGCACAGGTCACTCTATTTTCCATTCAGGAAGAAGAATTAACCACAGGCTCAGCCTGCCGCCCAGAAGCAGAATAGGGCCTGAGGCAATCCCGCGCTTTTGCGGCCAGCTCCCAAAAAAGCCAGTTGAAAAATGGAGCTCAGGGGCACTGCCATTCACAAACCCGCAGAGCTATAAATGATAACTCTCATCCACAGATATATTGAGGGAAGGCAACGAAGAGGATTTGAAAGCAAGGCAGAATTGCAGGAAACAGGTTTCAGGAGGTAGATTCAAATCGCCTTTAAAGCACATGAAAAGTGGCAAAACGTCGACAATGATGCCCTTGGCCAAAAAGGGCGTATGCGTTTTTTCCTGAATATATTCAGGAAAAAACGCATACGCCCTTTTTGACCAACCAAGCAACCTGGAAAGGCTAATCTGCGCTACAAAGAAGTCTCGCTTCCCATCGGTCAAAAGGGCCATGCTGCAAAAAGTGTCAAAACCAGAAATGCAGGACAGGCCATGGAGAAATGACAGCCTTGCTACGCTGATGGGCGGGTTGTAAATTGCCAACAGCGACTCTGGAGAAGCGTACGGTGTGTCCTGAAAAATCGAAAAAACACAGCTTAGGGAGCATAGGGTACGTCCACTCATGGGCGTATAAATTGGGAAAACTAAAAATCAGCAAGACACAGGCACCCCAAAGTTTAGGGCTGCTCTGTTGACAAGAACCTCCACTTCATGACACCTTAAATATCCCAGGAAAGAGAAAAATGGATAAAGAAGTTGTGGTCCTTATGTAGAATGGAATATCACTCAGACATGCAAACAATGTCATAAGGCTAGTAGAAGCAAGATGAATGGACTTAGGTACGACGATTCTAAGTGAAATAAGTCACACAGAAAAAGACACTTATCATAAGCTATCACTTATAGAGGGAATGTAAAAACCGCTACACTTGAACTGAATTACAAAACAGAACAGAGTCACACGTTTAGAAAACACACTATGGCTGCTTAACGGGAAAGGTGAGGTGGGGTGATGCATAAAACAAGGGTTTCAAATCCGCTCAGATACCGTTCCATACACCCAATATGTAATAGACAAGACCTACTCCTTGCTCAGTGAACTGGACTCACACCCCCTATTCACCGCACAAGAATATATGTGACTAGTAAGAATCTTAAAACCTATGTATTGATATCTGTCTGGAAGTGAGTCAAGTGGGTGTAAGGCCGCATAAACACAGCCGTGAAAAGCAGCTAAACCCCATTATAAAAATAAATTACATTTAGAAACCCATAAAACAAAGACAGTGAAAGAGAGAGAAATTCTTACAAAATTCGTTCAGAGGCTGTGATGCAACCTGGGTTGACCATATCTAGACCCACAGCTGGATGAGACATAAGGGTGGACACTCTTGGGGCTGAAAGGTTGGGTGAGGTTGGGTGAGCAAACGCAGACCCTTTAAAGTAATACTGCCTGGTACCCATCCAATGGTTCCCAAATCTCCAGGTTCAAGGGCATCTTCCTACATCGAAAACATGCATGAGAAACCCAGAAGATGGTACACCGTGTGATTTTGAAAGGTTTCTAATACGCACCTCATTTCTCATCTCCTTGTGCTCGGGTTCGCCATTCCCGCTACTTTACTAGCAATCTCCCTACTTGGAGAATCAGCACCTTTAAGCTCCTGTTCCCTACAGGTTGCAATTTGTCCTGAGGATGAACGGGAAGAGGGGCAACCAATGAGAGACTAGATCTAGGTGTTGGGACAGGCACAGGTCACTCTATTTTCCATTCAGGAAGAAGAATTAACCACAGGCTCAGCCTGCCGCCCAGAAGCAGAATAGGGCCTGAGGCAATCCCGCGCTTTTGCGGCCAGCTCCCAAAAAAGCCAGTTGAAAAATGGAGCTCAGGGGCACTGCCATTCACAAACCCGCAGAGCTATAAATGATAACTCTCATCCACAGATATATTGAGGGAAGGCAACGAAGAGGATTTGAAAGCAAGGCAGAATTGCAGGAAACAGGTTTCAGGAGGTAGATTCAAATCGCCTTTAAAGCACATGAAAAGTGGCAAAACGTCGACAATGATGCCCTTGGCCAAAAAGGGCGTATGCGTTTTTTCCTGAATATATTCAGGAAAAAACGCATACGCCCTTTTTGACCAACCAAGCAACCTGGAAAGGCTAATCTGCGCTACAAAGAAGTCTCGCTTCCCATCGGTCAAAAGGGCCATGCTGCAAAAAGTGTCAAAACCAGAAATGCAGGACAGGCCATGGAGAAATGACAGCCTTGCTACGCTGATGGGCGGGTTGTAAATTGCCAACAGCGACTCTGGAGAAGCGTACGGTGTGTCCTGAAAAATCGAAAAAACACAGCTTAGGGAGCATAGGGTACGTCCACTCATGGGCGTATAAATTGGGAAAACTAAAAATCAGCAAGACACAGGCACCCCAAAGTTTAGGGCTGCTCTGTTGACAAGAACCTCCACTTCATGACACCTTAAATATCCCAGGAAAGAGAAAAATGGATAAAGAAGTTGTGGTCCTTATGTACAATGGAATATCACTCAGACATGCAAACAATGTCATAAGGCTAGTAGAAGCAAGATGAATGGACTTAGGTACGACGATTCTAAGTGAAATAAGTCACACAGAAAAAGACACTTATCATAAGCTATCACTTATAGAGGGAATGTAAAAACCGCTACACTTGAACTGAATTACAAAACAGAACAGAGTCACACGTTTAGAAAACACACTATGGCTGCTTAACGGGAAAGGTGAGGTGGGGTGATGCATAAAACAAGGGTTTCAAATCCGCTCAGATACCGTTCCATACACCCAATATGTAATAGACAAGACCTACTCCTTGCTCAGTGAACTGGACTCAACACCCCCTATTCACCGCACAAGAATATATGTGACTAGTAAGAATCTTAAAACCTATGTATTGATATCTGTCTGGAAGTGAGTCAAGTGGGTGTAAGGCCGCATAAACACAGCCGTGAAAAGCAGCTAAACCCCATTATAAAAATAAATTACATTTAGAAACCCATAAAACAAAGACAGTGAAAGAGAGAGAAATTCTTACAAAATTCGTTCAGAGGCTGTGATGCAACCTGGGTTGACCATATCTAGACCCACAGCTGGATGAGACATAAGGGTGGACACTCTTGGGGCTGAAAGGTTGGGTGAGGTTGGGTGAGCAAACGCAGACCCTTTAAAGTAATACTGCGTGGTACCCATCCAATGGGTCCCAAATCTCCAGGTTCAAGGGCATCTTCCTACATCGAAAACATGCATGAGAAACCCAGAAGATGGTACACCGTGTGATTTTGAAAGGTTTCTAATACGCACCTCATTTCTCATCTCCTTGTGCTCGGGTTCGCCATTCCAGCTACTTTACTAGCAATCTCCCTACTTGGAGAATCAGCACCTTTAAGCTTCTGTTCCCTACAGGTTGCAATTTGTCCTGAGGATGAACGGGAAGAGGGGCAACCAATGAGAGACTAGATCTAGGTGTTGGGACAGGCACAGGTCACTCTATTTTCCACTCAGGAAGAAGAATTAACCACAGGCTCAGCCTGCAGCCCAGAAGCAGAATAGGGCCTGAGGCAATCCCGCGCTTTTGCGGCCAGCTCCCAAAAAAGCCAGTTGAAAAATGGAGCTCAGGGGCACTGCCATTCACAAACCCGCAGAGCTATAAATGATAACTCTCATCCACAGATATATTGAGGGAAGGCAACGAAGAGGATTTGAAAGCAAGGCAGAATTGCAGGAAACAGGTTTCAGGAGGTAGATTCGAATCGCCTTTAAAGCACATGAAAAGTGGCAAAACGTGGACAATGATGCCCTTGGCCAAAAAGGGCGTATGCGTTTTTTCCTGAATATATTCAGGAAAAAACGCATACGCCCTTTTTGACCAACCAAGCAACCTGGAAAGGCTAAACTGCGCTACAAAGAAGTCTCGCTTCCCATCGGTCAAAAGGGCCATGCTGCAAAAAGTGTCAAAACCAGAAATGCAGGACAGGCCATGGAGAAATGGCAGCCTTGCTACGCTGATGGGCGGGATGTAAATTGCCAACAGCCACTCTGGAGAAGTGTACGGTGTGTCCTGAAAAATCGAAAAAACCCAGCTTAGGGAGCATAGGGTACGTCCACTCATGGGCGTATAAATTGGGAAAACTAAAAATCAGCAAGACACAGGCACCCCAAAGTTTAGGGCTGCTCTGTTGACAAGAAACTCCACTTCATGACACCTTAAATATCCCAGGAAAGAGAAAAATGGATAAAGAAGTTGTGGTCCTTATGTACAATGGAATATCACTCAGACATGCAATCAATGTCATAAGGCTAGTAGAAGCAAGATGAATGGACTTAGGTACGACGATTCTAAGTGAAATAAGTCACACAGAAAAAGACACTTATCATAAGCTATCACTTATAGAGGGAATGTAAAAACCGCTACACTTGAACTGAATTACAAAACAGAACAGAGTCACACGTTTAGAAAACACACTATGGCTGCTTAATGGGAAAGGTGAGGTGGGGTGATGCATAAAACAAGGGTTCCAAATTCGCTCAGATACCGTTCCATACACCCAATATGTAATAGAAAAGACCTACTTCTTGCTCAGTGAACTGGACTCAACACCCCCTATTCACCGCACAAGAATATATGTGACTAGTAAGAATCTTAAAACCTATGTATTGATATCTGTCTGGAAGTGAGTCAAGTGGTGTAAAGCCGCATAAACACAGCCGTGAAAAGCAGCTAAACCCCATTATAAAAATAAATTACTTTTAAAAACCCGTAAAACAAAGACAGTGAAAGAGAGAGAAATTCTTACAAAATTCTTTCAGAGGCTGTGATGCAACCTGGATTGACGATATCTAGACCCACAGCTGGATGAGACATAAGGGTGGACACTCTTGGGGCTGAAAGGTTGGGTGAGGTTGGGTGAGCAAACGCAGACCCTTTAAAGTAATACTGCCTGGTACCCATCCAATGGTTCCCAAATCTCCAGGTTCAAGGGCATCTTCCTACATCGAAAACATGCATGAGAAACCCAGAAGATGGTACACCGTGTGATTTTGAAAGGTTTCTAATACGCACCTCATTTCTCATCTCCTTGTGCTCGGGTTCGCCATTCCCGCTACTTTACTAGCAATCTCCCTACTTGGAGAATCAGCACCTTTAAGCTCCTGTTCCCTACAGGTTGCAATTTGTCCTGAGGATGAACGGGAAGAGGGGCAACCAATGAGAGACTAGATCTAGGTGTTGGGACAGGCACAGGTCACTCTATTTTCCATTCAGGAAGAAGAATTAACCACAGGCTCAGCCTGCCGCCCAGAAGCAGAATAGGGCCTGAGGCAATCCCGCGCTTTTGCGGCCAGCTCCCAAAAAAGCCAGTTGAAAAATGGAGCTCAGGGGCACTGCCATTCACAAACCCGCAGAGCTATAAATGATAACTCTCATCCACAGATATATTGAGGGAAGGCAACGAAGAGGATTTGAAAGCAAGGCAGAATTGCAGGAAACAGGTTTCAGGAGGTAGATTCAAATCGCCTTTAAAGCACATGAAAAGTGGCAAAACGTCGACAATGATGCCCTTGGCCAAAAAGGGCGTATGCGTTTTTTCCTGAATATATTCAGGAAAAAACGCATACGCCCTTTTTGACCAACCAAGCAACCTGGAAAGGCTAATCTGCGCTACAAAGAAGTCTCGCTTCCCATCGGTCAAAAGGGCCATGCTGCAAAAAGTGTCAAAACCAGAAATGCAGGACAGGCCATGGAGAAATGACAGCCTTGCTACGCTGATGGGCGGGTTGTAAATTGCCAACAGCGACTCTGGAGAAGCGTACGGTGTGTCCTGAAAAATCGAAAAAACACAGCTTAGGGAGCATAGGGTACGTCCACTCATGGGCGTATAAATTGGGAAAACTAAAAATCAGCAAGACACAGGCACCCCAAAGTTTAGGGCTGCTCTGTTGACAAGAACCTCCACTTCATGACACCTTAAATATCCCAGGAAAGAGAAAAATGGATAAAGAAGTTGTGGTCCTTATGTACAATGGAATATCACTCAGACATGCAAACAATGTCATAAGGCTAGTAGAAGCAAGATGAATGGACTTAGGTACGACGATTCTAAGTGAAATAAGTCACACAGAAAAAGACACTTATCATAAGCTATCACTTATAGAGGGAATGTAAAAACCGCTACACTTGAACTGAATTACAAAACAGAACAGAGTCACACGTTTAGAAAACACACTATGGCTGCTTAACGGGAAAGGTGAGGTGGGGTGATGCATAAAACAAGGTTTTCAAATCCGCTCAGATACCGTTCCATACACCCAATATGTAATAGACAAGACCTACTCCTTGCTCAGTGAACTGGACTCAACACCCCCTATTCACCGCACAAGAATATATGTGACTAGTAAGAATCTTAAAACCTATGTATTGATATCTGTCTGGAAGTGAGTCAAGTGGGTGTAAGGCCGCATAAACACAGCCGTGAAAAGCAGCTAAACCCCATTATAAAAATAAATTACATTTAGAAACCCATAAAACAAAGACAGTGAAAGAGAGAGAAATTCTTACAAAATTCGTTCAGAGGCTGTGATGCAACCTGGGTTGACCATATCTAGACCCACAGCTGGATGAGACATAAGGGTGGACACTCTTGGGGCTGAAAGGTTGGGTGAGGTTGGGTGAGCAAACGCAGACCCTTTAAAGTAATACTGCCTGGTACCCATCCAATGGTTCCCAAATCTCCAGGTTCAAGGGCATCTTCCTACATCGAAAACATGCATGAGAAACCCAGAAGATGGTACACCGTGTGATTTTGAAAGGTTTCTAATACGCACCTCATTTCTCATCTCCTTGTGCTCGGGTTCGCCATTCCCGCTACTTTACTAGCAATCTCCCTACTTGGAGAATCAGCACCTTTAAGCTCCTGTTCCCTACAGGTTGCAATTTGTCCTGAGGATGAACGGGAAGAGGGGCAACCAATGAGAGACTAGATCTAGGTGTTGGGACAGGCACAGGTCACTCTATTTTCCCATCAGGTAGAAGAAGTAACCACAGGCTCAGCCTGCCGCTCAGAAGCAGAATAGGGCCTGAGGCAATCCCGCGCTTTTGCGGCCAGCTCCCAAAAAAGCGAGTTGAAAAATGGAGCTCAGGGACACTGCAATTCACAAACCCGCAGAGTTATAAATGATAACTCTCATCCACAGATATATTGAGGGAAGGCAACGAAGAGGATTTGAAAGCAAGGCAGAATTGCAGGAAACAGGTTTCAGGAGGTAGATTCGAATCGCCTTTAAAGCACATGAAAAGTGGCAAAACGTGGACAATGATGCCCTTGGCCAAAAAGGGCGTATGCGTTTTTTCCTCAATATATTCAGGAAAAAACGCATACGCCCTTTTTGACCAACCAAGCAACCTGGAAAGGCTAAACTGCGCTACAAAGAAGTCTCGCTTCCCATCGGTCAGAAGGGCCATGCTGCAAAAAGTGTCAAAACCAGAAATGCAGGACAGGCCATGGAGAAATGGCAGCCTTGCTATGCTGATGGGCGGGATGTAAATTGCCAACAGCCACTCTGGAGAAGTGTACGGTGTGTCCTGAAAAATCGAAAAAACCCAGCTTAGGGAGCATAGGGTACGTCCACTCATGGGCGTATAAATTGGGAAAACTAAAAATCAGCAAGACACAGGCACCCCAAAGTTTAGGGCTGCTCTGTTGACAAGAAACTCCACTTCATGACACCTTAAATATCCCAGGAAAGAGAAAAATGGATAAAGAAGTTGTGGTCCTTATGTACAATGGAATATCACTCAGACATGAAATCAATGTCATAAGGCTAGTAGAAGCAAGATGAGTGTATTTAGGTACGATGATTCTAAGTGAAATAAGTCACACAGAAAAAGACACTTATCATAAGCTATCACTTATAGAGGGAATGTAAAAACCGCTACACTTGAACTGAATTACAAAACAGAACAGAGTCACACGTTTAGAAAACACACTATGGCTGCTTAACGGGAAAGGTGAGGTGGGGTGATGCATAAAACAAGGGTTTCAAATTCGCTCAGATACCGTTCCATACACCCAATATGTAATAGAAAAGACCTACTCCTTGCTCAGTGAACTGGACTCAACACCCCCTATTCACCGCACAAGAATATATGTGACTAGTAAGAATCTTAAAACCTATGTATTGATATCTGTCTGGAAGTGAGTCAAGTGGTGTAAAGCCGCATAAACACAGCCGTGAAAAGCAGCTAAACCCCATTATAAAAATAAATTACATTTAAAAACCCATAAAACAAAGACAGTGAAAGAGAGAGAAATTCTTACACAATTCGTTCAGAGGCTGTGATGCAACCTGGATTGACCATATCTAGACCCACAGCTGGATGAGACATAAGGGTGGACACTCTTGGGGCTGAAAGGTTGGGTGAGGTTGGGTGAGCAAACGCAGACCCTTTAAAGTAATACTGCCTGGTACCCATCCCATGGGTCCCAAATCTCCAGGTTCAAGGGCATCTTCCTACATCGAAAACATGCATGAGAAAGCCAGAAGATGGTACACCGTGTGATTTTGAAAGGTTTCTAATACGCACCTCATTTCTCATCTCCTTGTGCTCGGGTTCGCCATTCCAGCTACTTTACTAGAAATCTCCCTACTTGGAGAATCAGCACCTTTAAGCTTCTGTTCCCTACAGGTTGCAATTTGTCCTGAGGATGAACGGGAAGAGGGGCAACCAATGAGAGACTAGATCTAGGTGTTGGGACAGGCACAGGTCACTCTATTTTCCACTCAGGAAGAAGAATTAACCACAGGATCAGCCTGCAGCCCAGAAGCAGAATAGGGCCTGAGGCAATCCCGCACTTTAGAGGCCAGCTCCCAAAAAAGCCAGTTGAAAAATGGAGCTCAGGGGCACTGCCATTCACAAACCCGCAGAGCTATAAATGATAACTCTCATCCACAGATATATTGAGGGAAGTCAACGAAGAGGATTTGAAAGCAAGGCAGAATTGCAGGAAACAGGTTTCAGGAGGTAGATTCGAATCGCCTTTAAAGCACATGAAAAGTGGCAAAACGTCGACAATGATGCCCTTGGCCAAAAAGGGTGTACGCGTATTTTCCTGAATATATTCAGGAAAAAACGCATACGCCCTTTTTGACCAACCAAGCAACCTGGAAAGGCTAATCTGCGCTACAAAAAGTCTCGCTTCCCATAGGTCAAAAGGGCCATGCTGCAAACAGTGTCAAAACCAGAAATGCAGGACAGGCCATGGTGAAATGGCAGCCTTGCTACGCTGATGGGCGGGATGTAAATTGCCAACAGCCACTCTGGAGAAGTGTACGGTGTGCCCTGAAAAATCGAAAAAACACAGCTTAGGGAGCATAGGGTACGTCCACTCATGGGCGTATAAATTGCGAAAACTAAAAATCAGCAAGACAGAGGCACCCCAAAGTTTAGGGCTGCTCTGTTGACAAGAACCTCCACTTCATGACACCTTAAATATCCCAGGAAAGAGAAAAATGGATAAAGAAGTTGTGGTCCTTATGTACAATGGAATATCACTCAGACATGCAATCAATGTCATAAGGCTAGTAGAAGCAAGATGAATGGACTTAGGTACGAAGATTCTAAGTGAAATAAGTCACACAGAAAAAGACACTTATCATAAGCTATCACTTATAGAGGGAATGTAAAAACCGCTACACTTGAACTGAATTACAAAACAGAACAGAGTCACACGTTTAGAAAACACACTATGGCTGCTTAATGGGAAAGGTGAGGTGGGGTGATGCATAAAACAAGGGTTTCAAATTCGCTCAGATACCGTTCCATACACCCAATATGTAATAGACAAGACCTACTTCTTGCTCAGTGAACTGGACTCAACACCCCCTATTCACCGCACAAGAATATATGTGACTAGTAAGAATCTTAAAACCTATGTATTGATATCTGTCTGGAAGTGAGTCAAGTGGTGTAAAGCCGCATAAACACAGCCGTGAAAAGCAGCTAAACCCCATTATAAAAATAAATTACTTTTAAAAACCCGTAAAACAAAGACAGTGAAAGAGAGAGAAATTCTTACAAAATTCGTTCAGAGGCTGTGATGCAACCTGGATTGACCATATCTAGACCCACAGCTGGATGAGACATAAGGGTGGACACTCTTGGGGCTGAAAGGTTGGGTGAGGTTGGGTGAGCAAACGCAGACCCTTTAAAGTAATACTGCGTGGTACCCATCCAATGGGTCCCAAATCTCCAGGTTCAAGGGCATCTTCCTACATCGAAAACATGCATGAGAAACCCAGAAGATGGTACACCGTGTGATTTTGAAAGGTTTCTAATACGCACCTCATTTCTCATCTCCTTGTGCTCGGGTTCGCCATTCCAGCTACTTTACTAGCAATCTCCCTACTTGTAGAATCAGCACCTTTAAGCTTCTGTTCCCTACAGGTTGCAATTTGTCCTGAGGATGAACGGGAAGAGGGGCAACCAATGAGAGACTAGATCTAGGTGTTGTGACAGGCACAGGTCACTCTATTTTCCACTCAGGAAGAAGAATTAACCACAGGCTCAGCCTGCAGCCCAGAAGCAGAATAGGGCCTGAGGCAATCCCGCGCTTTTGCGGCCAGCTCCCAAAAAAGACAGTTGAAAAATGGAGCTCAGGGGCACTGCCATTCACAAACCCGCAGAGCTATAAATGATAACTCTCATCCACAGATATATTGAGGGAAGGCAACGAAGAGGATTTGAAAGCAAGGCAGAATTGCAGGAAACAGGTTTCAGGAGGTAGATTCGAATCGCCTTTAAAGCACATGAAAAGTGGCAAAACGTGGACAATGATGCCCTTGGCCAAAAAGGGCGTATGCGTTTTTTCCTGAATATATTCAGGAAAAAACGCATACGCCCTTTTTGACCAACCAAGCAACCTGGAAAGGCTAAACTGCGCTACAAAGAAGTCTCGCTTCCCATCGGTCAAAAGGGCCATGCTGCAAAAAGTGTCAAAACCAGAAATGCAGGACAGGCCATGGAGAAATGGCAGCCTTGCTACGCTGATGGGCGGGATGTAAATTGCCAACAGCCACTCTGGAGAAGTGTACGGTGTGTCCTGAAAAATCGAAAAAACCCAGCTTAGGGAGCATAGGGTACGTCCACTCATGGGCGTATAAATTGGGAAAACTAAAAATCAGCAAGACACAGGCACCCCAAAGTTTAGGGCTGCTCTGTTGACAAGAAACTCCACTTCATGACACCTTAAATATCCCAGGAAAGAGAAAAATGGATAAAGAAGTTGTGGTCCTTATGTACAATGGAATATCACTCAGACATGCAATCAATGTCATAAGGCTAGTAGAAGCAAGATGAATGGACTTAGGTACGACGATTCTAAGTGAAATAAGTCACACAGAAAAAGACACTTATCATAAGCTATCACTTATAGAGGGAATGTAAAAACCGCTACACTTGAACTGAATTACAAAACAGAACAGAGTCACACGTTTAGAAAACACACTATGGCTGCTTAATGGGAAAGGTGAGGTGGGGTGATGCATAAAACAAGGGTTTCAAATTCGCTCAGATACCGTTCCATACACCCAATATGTAATAGAAAAGACCTACTCCTTGCTCAGTGAACTGGACTCAACACCCCCTATTCACCGCACAAGAATATATGTGACTAGTAAGAATCTTAAAACCTATGTATTGATATCTGTCTGGAAGTGAGTCAAGTGGTGTAAAGCCGCATAAACACAGCCGTGAAAAGCAGCTAAACCCCATTATAAAAATAAATTACATTTAAAAACCCATAAAACAAAGACAGTGAAAGAGAGAGAAATTCTTACACAATTCGTTCAGAGGCTGTGATGCAACCTGGATTGACCATATCTAGACCCACAGCTGGATGAGACATAAGGGTGGACACTCTTGGGGCTGAAAGGTTGGGTGAGGTTGGGTGAGCAAACGCAGACCCTTTAAAGTAATACTGCCTGGTACCCATCCCATGGGTCCCAAATCTCCAGGTTCAAGGGCATCTTCCTACATCGAAAACATGCATGAGAAAGCCAGAAGATGGTACACCGTGTGATTTTGAAAGGTTTCTAATACGCACCTCATTTCTCATCTCCTTGTGCTCGGGTTCGCCATTCCAGCTACTTTACTAGAAATCTCCCTACTTGGAGAATCAGCACCTTTAAGCTTCTGTTCCCTACAGGTTGCAATTTGTCCTGAGGATGAACGGGAAGAGGGGCAACCAATGAGAGACTAGATCTAGGTGTTGGGACAGGCACAGGTCACTCTATTTTCCACTCAGGAAGAAGAATTAACCACAGGATCAGCCTGCAGCCCAGAAGCAGAATAGGGCCTGAGGCAATCCCGCACTTTAGAGGCCAGCTCCCAAAAAAGCCAGTTGAAAAATGGAGCTCAGGGGCACTGCCATTCACAAACCCGCAGAGCTATAAATGATAACTCTCATCCACAGATATATTGAGGGAAGGCAACGAAGAGGATTTGAAAGCAAGGCAGAATTGCAGGAAACAGGTTTCAGGAGGTAGATTCGAATCGCCTTTAAAGCACATGAAAAGTGGCAAAACGTCGACAATGATGCCCTTGGCCAAAAAGGGTGTACGCGTATTTTCCTGAATATATTCAGAAAAAAACGCATACGCCCTTTTTGACCAACCAAGCAACCTGGAAAGGCTAATCTGCGCTACAAAAAGTCTCGCTTCCCATAGGTCAAAAGGGCCATGCTGCAAACAGTGTCAAAACCAGAAATGCAGGACAGGCCATGGAGAAATGGCAGCCTTGCTACGCTGATGGGCGGGATGTAAATTGCCAACAGCCACTCTGGAGAAGTGTACGGTGTGCCCTGAAAAATCGAAAAAACACAGCTTAGGGAGCATAGGGTACGTCCACTCATGGGCGTATAAATTGCGAAAACTAAAAATC
The DNA here is from genome assembly GCF_028021215.1 of Eschrichtius robustus. Lineage (NCBI taxonomy): Eukaryota > Metazoa > Chordata > Mammalia > Artiodactyla > Eschrichtiidae > Eschrichtius > Eschrichtius robustus. The sequence goes on along the minus strand of NW_027175308.1, from coordinate 147,391 downwards.
AGCAAGACAGAGGCACCCCAAAGTTTAGGGCTGCTCTGTTGACAAGAACCTCCACTTCATGACACCTTAAATATCCCAGGAAAGAGAAAAATGGATAAAGAAGTTGTGGTCCTTATGTACAATGGAATATCACTCAGACATGCAATCAATGTCATAAGGCTAGTAGAAGCAAGATGAATGGACTTAGGTACGACGATTCTAAGTGAAATAAGTCACACAGAAAAAGACACTTATCATAAGCTATCACTTATAGAGGGAATGTAAAAACCGCTACACTTGAACTGAATTACAAAACAGAACAGAGTCACACGTTTAGAAAACACACTATGGCTGCTTAATGGGAAAGGTGAGGTGGGGTGATGCATAAAACAAGGGTTTCAAATTCGCTCAGATACCGTTCCATACACCCAATATGTAATAGACAAGACCTACTTCTTGCTTAGTGAACTGGACTCAACACCCCCTATTCACCGCACAAGAATATATGTGACTAGTAAGAATCTTAAAACCTATGTATTGATATCTGTCTGGAAGTGAGTCAAGTGGTGTAAAGCCGCATAAACACAGCCGTGAAAAGCAGCTAAACCCCATTATAAAAATAAATTACTTTTAAAAACCCGTAAAACAAAGACAGTGAAAGAGAGAGAAATTCTTACAAAATTCGTTCAGAGGCTGTGATGCAACCTGGATTGACCATATCTAGACCCACAGCTGGATGAGACATAAGGGTGGACACTCTTGGGGCTGAAAGGTTGGGTGAGGTTGGGTGAGCAAACGCAGACCCTTTAAAGTAATACTGCGTGGTACCCATCCAATGGGTCCCAAATCTCCAGGTTCAAGGGCATCTTCCTACATCGAAAACATGCATGAGAAACCCAGAAGATGGTACACCGTGTGATTTTGAAAGGTTTCTAATACGCACCTCATTTCTCATCTCCTTGTGCTCGGGTTCGCCATTCCAGCTACTTTACTAGCAATCTCCCTACTTGGAGAATCAGCACCTTTAAGCTTCTGTTCCCTACAGGTTGCAATTTGTCCTGAGGATGAACGGGAAGAGGGGCAACCAATGAGAGACTAGATCTAGGTGTTGTGACAGGCACAGGTCACTCTATTTTCCACTCAGGAAGAAGAATTAACCACAGGCTCAGCCTGCAGCCCAGAAGCAGAATAGGGCCTGAGGCAATCCCGCGCTTTTGCGGCCAGCTCCCAAAAAAGACAGTTGAAAAATGGAGCTCAGGGGCACTGCCATTCACAAACCCGCAGAGCTATAAATGATAACTCTCATCCACAGATATATTGAGGGAAGGCAACGAAGAGGATTTGAAAGCAAGGCAGAATTGCAGGAAACAGGTTTCAGGAGGTAGATTCGAATCGCCTTTAAAGCACATGAAAAGTGGCAAAACGTGGACAATGATGCCCTTGGCCAAAAAGGGCGTATGCGTTTTTTCCTGAATATATTCAGGAAAAAACGCATACGCCCTTTTTGACCAACCAAGCAACCTGGAAAGGCTAAACTGCGCTACAAAGAAGTCTCGCTTCCCATCGGTCAAAAGGGCCATGCTGCAAAAAGTGTCAAAACCAGAAATGCAGGACAGGCCATGGAGAAATGGCAGCCTTGCTACGCTGATGGGCGGGATGTAAATTGCCAACAGCCACTCTGGAGAAGTGTACGGTGTGTCCTGAAAAATCGAAAAAACCCAGCTTAGGGAGCATAGGGTACGTCCACTCATGGGCGTATAAATTGGGAAAACTAAAAATCAGCAAGACACAGGCACCCCAAAGTTTAGGGCTGCTCTGTTGACAAGAAACTCCACTTCATGACACCTTAAATATCCCAGGAAAGAGAAAAATGGATAAAGAAGTTGTGGTCCTTATGTACAATGGAATATCACTCAGACATGCAATCAATGTCATAAGGCTAGTAGAAGCAAGATGAATGGACTTAGGTACGACGATTCTAAGTGAAATAAGTCACACAGAAAAAGACACTTATCATAAGCTATCACTTATAGAGGGAATGTAAAAACCGCTACACTTGAACTGAATTACAAAACAGAACAGAGTCACACGTTTAGAAAACACACTATGGCTGCTTAATGGGAAAGGTGAGGTGGGGTGATGCATAAAACAAGGGTTTCAAATTCGCTCAGATACCGTTCCATACACCCAATATGTAATAGAAAAGACCTACTCCTTGCTCAGTGAACTGGACTCAACACCTCCTATTCACCGCACAAGAATATATGTGACTAGTAAGAATCTTAAAACCTATGTATTTATATCTGTCTGGAAGTGAGTCAAGTGGGTGTAAAGCCGCATAAACACAGCCGGGAAAAGCAGCTAAACCCCATTATAAAAATAAATTACTTTTAAAAACCCGTAAAACAAAGACAGTGAAAGAGAGAGAAATTCTTACAAAATTCGTTCAGAGGCTGTGATGCAACCTGGATTGACCATATCTAGACCCACAGCTGGATGAGACATAAGGGTGGACACTCTTGGGGCTGAAAGGTTGGGTGAGGTTGGGTGAGCAAACGCAGACCCTTTAAAGTAATACTGCCTGGTACCCATCCAATGGTTCCCAAATCTCCAGGTTCAAGGGCATCTTCCTACATCGAAAACATGCATGAGAAACCCAGAAGATGGTACACCGTGTGATTTTGAAAGGTTTCTAATACGCACCTCATTTCTCATCTCCTTGTGCTCGGGTTCGCCATTCCCGCTACTTTACTAGCAATCTCCCTACTTGGAGAATCAGCACCTTTAAGCTCCTGTTCCCTACAGGTTGCAATTTGTCCTGAGGATGAACGGGAAGAGGGGCAACCAATGAGAGACTAGATCTAGGTGTTGGGACAGGCACAGGTCACTCTATTTTCCATTCAGGAAGAAGAATTAACCACAGGCTCAGCCTGCCGCCCAGAAGCAGAATAGGGCCTGAGGCAATCCCGCGCTTTTGCGGCCAGCTCCCAAAAAAGCCAGTTGAAAAATGGAGCTCAGGGGCACTGCCATTCACAAACCCGCAGAGCTATAAATGATAACTCTCATCCACAGATATATTGAGGGAAGGCAACAAAGAGGATTTGAAAGCAAGGCAGAATTGCAGGAAACAGGTTTCAGGAGGTAGATTCCAATCGCCTTTAAAGCACATGAAAAGTGGCAAAACGTCGACAATGATGCCCTTGGCCAAAAAGGGCGTATGCGTTTTTTCCTGAATATATTCAGGAAAAAACGCATACGCCCTTTCTGGCCAACCAAGCAACCTGGAAAGGCAAATCAGCGCTACAAATAAGTCTCGCTTCCCATCGGTCAAAAGGGCCATGCTGCAAAAAGTGTCAAAACCAGAAATGCAGGACAGGCCATGGAGAAATGACAGCCTTGCTACGCTGATGGGCGGGTTGTAAATTGCCAACAGCGACTCTGGAGAAGCGTACGGTGTGTCCTGAAAAATCGAAAAAACACAGCTTAGGGAGCATAGGGTACGTCCACTCATGGGCGTATAAATTGGGAAAACTAAAAATCAGCAAGACACAGGCACCCCAAAGTTTAGGGCTGCTCTGTTGACAAGAACCTCCACTTCATGACACCTTAAATATCCCAGGAAAGAGAAAAATGGATAAAGAAGTTGTGGTCCTTATGTACAATGGAATATCACTCAGACATGCAAACAATGTCATAAGGCTAGTAGAAGCAAGATGAATGGACTTAGGTACGACGATTCTAAGTGAAATAAGTCACACAGAAAAAGACACTTATCATAAGCTATCACTTATAGAGGGAATGTAAAAACCGCTACACTTGAACTGAATTACAAAACAGAACAGAATCACACGTTTAGAAAACACACTATGGCTGCTTAACGGGAAAGGTGAGGTGGGGTGATGCATAAAACAAGGTTTTCAAATCCGCTCAGATACCGTTCCATACACCCAATATGTAATAGACAAGACCTACTCCTTGCTCAGTGAACTGGACTCAACACCCCCTATTCACCGCACAAGAATATATGTGACTAGTAAGAATCTTAAAACCTATGTATTGATATCTGTCTGGAAGTGAGTCAAGTGGGTGTAAGGCCGCATAAACACAGCCGTGAAAAGCAGCTAAACCCCATTATAAAAATAAATTACATTTAGAAACCCATAAAACAAAGACAGTGAAAGAGAGAGAAATTCTTACAAAATTCGTTCAGAGGCTGTGATGCAACCTGGGTTGACCATATCTAGACCCACAGCTGGATGAGACATAAGGGTGGACACTCTTGGGGCTGAAAGGTTGGGTGAGGTTGGGTGAGCAAACGCAGACCCTTTAAAGTAATACTGCCTGGTACCCATCCAATGGTTCCCAAATCTCCAGGTTCAAGGGCATCTTCCTACATCGAAAACATGCATGAGAAACCCAGAAGATGGTACACCGTGTGATTTTGAAAGGTTTCTAATACGCACCTCATTTCTCATCTCCTTGTGCTCGGGTTCGCCATTCCCGCTACTTTACTAGCAATCTCCCTACTTGGAGAATCAGCACCTTTAAGCTCCTGTTCCCTACAGGTTGCAATTTGTCCTGAGGATGAACGGGAAGAGGGGCAACCAATGAGAGACTAGATCTAGGTGTTGGGACAGGCACAGGTCACTCTATTTTCCCATCAGGTAGAAGAAGTAACCACAGGCTCAGCCTGCCGCTCAGAAGCAGAATAGGGCCTGAGGCTATCCCGCGCTTTTGCGGCCAGCTCCCAAAAAAGCGAGTTGAAAAATGGAGCTCAGGGACACTGCAATTCACAAACCCGCAGAGTTATAAATGATAACTCTCATCCACAGATATATTGAGGGAAGGCAACGAAGAGGATTTGAAAGCAAGGCAGAATTGCAGGAAACAGGTTTCAGGAGGTAGATTCGAATCGCCTTTAAAGCACATGAAAAGTGGCAAAACGTGGACAATGATGCCCTTGGCCAAAAAGGGCGTATGCGTTTTTTCCTCAATATATTCAGGAAAAAACGCATACGCCCTTTTTGACCAACCAAGCAACCTGGAAAGGCTAAACTGCGCTACAAAGAAGTCTCGCTTCCCATCGGTCAGAAGGGCCATGCTGCAAAAAGTGTCAAAACCAGAAATGCAGGACAGGCCATGGAGAAATGACAGCCTTGCTACGCTGATGGGCGGGTTGTAAATTGCCAACAGCGACTCTGGAGAAGCGTACGGTGTGTCCTGAAAAATCGAAAAAACACAGCTTAGGGAGCATAGGGTACGTCCACTCATGGGCGTATAAATTGGGAAAACTAAAAATCAGCAAGACACAGGCACCCCAAAGTTTAGGGCTGCTCTGTTGACAAGAACCTCCACTTCATGACACCTTAAATATCCCAGGAAAGAGAAAAATGGATAAAGAAGTTGTGGTCCTTATGTACAATGGAATATCACTCAGACATGCAAACAATGTCATAAGGCTAGTAGAAGCAAGATGAATGGACTTAGGTACGACGATTCTAAGTGAAATAAGTCACACAGAAAAAGACACTTATCATAAGCTATCACTTATAGAGGGAATGTAAAAACCGCTACACTTGAACTGAATTACAAAACAGAACAGAATCACACGTTTAGAAAACACACTATGGCTGCTTAACGGGAAAGGTGAGGTGGGGTGATGCATAAAACAAGGTTTTCAAATCCGCTCAGATACCGTTCCATACACCCAATATGTAATAGACAAGACCTACTCCTTGCTCAGTGAACTGGACTCAACACCCCCTATTCACCGCACAAGAATATATGTGACTAGTAAGAATCTTAAAACCTATGTATTGATATCTGTCTGGAAGTGAGTCAAGTGGGTGTAAGGCCGCATAAACACAGCCGTGAAAAGCAGCTAAACCCCATTATAAAAATAAATTACATTTAAAAACCCATAAAACAAAGACAGTGAAAGAGAGAGAAATTCTTACACAATTCGTTCAGAGGCTGTGATGCAACCTGGATTGACCATATCTAGACCCACAGCTGGATGAGACATAAGGGTGGACACTCTTGGGGCTGAAAGGTTGGGTGAGGTTGGGTGAGCAAACGCAGACCCTTTAAAGTAATACTGCCTGGTACCCATCCCATGGGTCCCAAATCTCCAGGTTCAAGGGCATCTTCCTACATCGAAAACATGCATGAGAAAGCCAGAAGATGGTACACCGTGTGATTTTGAAAGGTTTCTAATACGCACCTCATTTCTCATCTCCTTGTGCTCGGGTTCGCCATTCCAGCTACTTTACTAGAAATCTCCCTACTTGGAGAATCAGCACCTTTAAGCTTCTGTTCCCTACAGGTTGCAATTTGTCCTGAGGATGAACGGGAAGAGGGGCAACCAATGAGAGACTAGATCTAGGTGTTGGGACAGGCACAGGTCACTCTATTTTCCACTCAGGAAGAAGAATTAACCACAGGATCAGCCTGCAGCCCAGAAGCAGAATAGGGCCTGAGGCAATCCCGCACTTTAGAGGCCAGCTCCCAAAAAAGCCAGTTGAAAAATGGAGCTCAGGGGCACTGCCATTCACAAACCCGCAGAGCTATAAATGATAACTCTCATCCACAGATATATTGAGGGAAGGCAACGAAGAGGATTTGAAAGCAAGGCAGAATTGCAGGAAACAGGTTTCAGGAGGTAGATTCGAATCGCCTTTAAAGCACATGAAAAGTGGCAAAACGTCGACAATGATGCCCTTGGCCAAAAAGGGTGTACGCGTATTTTCCTGAATATATTCAGGAAAAAACGCATACGCCCTTTTTGACCAACCAAGCAACCTGGAAAGGCTAATCTGCGCTACAAAAAGTCTCGCTTCCCATAGGTCAAAAGGGCCATGCTGCAAACAGTGTCAAAACCAGAAATGCAGGACAGGCCATGGAGAAATGGCAGCCTTGCTACGCTGATGGGCGGGATGTAAATTGCCAACAGCCACTCTGGAGAAGTGTACGGTGTGCCCTGAAAAATCGAAAAAACACAGCTTAGGGAGCATAGGGTACGTCCACTCATGGGCGTATAAATTGCGAAAACTAAAAATCAGCAAGACAGAGGCACCCCAAAGTTTAGGGCTGCTCTGTTGACAAGAACCTCCACTTCATGACACCTTAAATATCCCAGGAAAGAGAAAAATGGATAAAGAAGTTGTGGTCCTTATGTACAATGGAATATCACTCAGACATGCAATCAATGTCATAAGGCTAGTAGAAGCAAGATGAATGGACTTAGGTACGACGATTCTAAGTGAAATAAGTCACACAGAAAAAGACACTTATCATAAGCTATCACTTATAGAGGGAATGTAAAAACCGCTACACTTGAACTGAATTACAAAACAGAACAGAGTCACACGTTTAGAAAACACACTATGGCTGCTTAATGGGAAAGGTGAGGTGGGGTGATGCATAAAACAAGGGTTTCAAATTCGCTCAGATACCGTTCCATACACCCAATATGTAATAGACAAGACCTACTTCTTGCTCAGTGAACTGGACTCAACACCCCCTATTCACCGCACAAGAATATATGTGACTAGTAAGAATCTTAAAACCTATGTATTGATATCTGTCTGGAAGTGAGTCAAGTGGTGTAAAGCCGCATAAACACAGCCGTGAAAAGCAGCTAAACCCCATTATAAAAATAAATTACTTTTAAAAACCCGTAAAACAAAGACAGTGAAAGAGAGAGAAATTCTTACAAAATTCGTTCAGAGGCTGTGATGCAACCTGGATTGACCATATCTAGACCCACAGCTGGATGAGACATAAGGGTGGACACTCTTGGGGCTGAAAGGTTGGGTGAGGTTGGGTGAGCAAACGCAGACCCTTTAAAGTAATACTGCGTGGTACCCATCCAATGGGTCCCAAATCTCCAGGTTCAAGGGCATCTTCCTACATCGAAAACATGCATGAGAAACCCAGAAGATGGTACACCGTGTGATTTTGAAAGGTTTCTAATACGCACCTCATTTCTCATCTCCTTGTGCTCGGGTTCGCCATTCCAGCTACTTTACTAGCAATCTCCCTACTTGTAGAATCAGCACCTTTAAGCTTCTGTTCCCTACAGGTTGCAATTTGTCCTGAGGATGAACGGGAAGAGGGGCAACCAATGAGAGACTAGATCTAGGTGTTGTGACAGGCACAGGTCACTCTATTTTCCACTCAGGAAGAAGAATTAACCACAGGCTCAGCCTGCAGCCCAGAAGCAGAATAGGGCCTGAGGCAATCCCGCGCTTTTGCGGCCAGCTCCCAAAAAAGACAGTTGAAAAATGGAGCTCAGGGGCACTGCCATTCACAAACCCGCAGAGCTATAAATGATAACTCTCATCCACAGATATATTGAGGGAAGGCAACGAAGAGGATTTGAAAGCAAGGCAGAATTGCAGGAAACAGGTTTCAGGAGGTAGATTCGAATCGCCTTTAAAGCACATGAAAAGTGGCAAAACGTGGACAATGATGCCCTTGGCCAAAAAGGGCGTATGCGTTTTTTCCTGAATATATTCAGGAAAAAACGCATACGCCCTTTTTGACCAACCAAGCAACCTGGAAAGGCTAAACTGCGCTACAAAGAAGTCTCGCTTCCCATCGGTCAAAAGGGCCATGCTGCAAAAAGTGTCAAAACCAGAAATGCAGGACAGGCCATGGAGAAATGGCAGCCTTGCTACGCTGATGGGCGGGATGTAAATTGCCAACAGCCACTCTGGAGAAGTGTACGGTGTGTCCTGAAAAATCGAAAAAACCCAGCTTAGGGAGCATAGGGTACGTCCACTCATGGGCGTATAAATTGGGAAAACTAAAAATCAGCAAGACACAGGCACCCCAAAGTTTAGGGCTGCTCTGTTGACAAGAAACTCCACTTCATGACACCTTAAATATCCCAGGAAAGAGAAAAATGGATAAAGAAGTTGTGGTCCTTATGTACAATGGAATATCACTCAGACATGCAATCAATGTCATAAGGCTAGTAGAAGCAAGATGAATGGACTTAGGTACGACGATTCTAAGTGAAATAAGTCACACAGAAAAAGACACTTATCATAAGCTATCACTTATAGAGGGAATGTAAAAACCGCTACACTTGAACTGAATTACAAAACAGAACAGAGTCACACGTTTAGAAAACACACTATGGCTGCTTAATGGGAAAGGTGAGGTGGGGTGATGCATAAAACAAGGGTTTCAAATTCGCTCAGATACCGTTCCATACACCCAATATGTAATAGAAAAGACCTACTTCTTGCTCAGTGAACTGGACTCAACACCCCCTATTCACCGCACAAGAATATATGTGACTAGTAAGAATCTTAAAACCTATGTATTGATATCTGTCTGGAAGTGAGTCAAGTGGTGTAAAGCCGCATAAACACAGCCGTGAAAAGCAGCTAAACCCCATTATAAAAATAAATTACTTTTAAAAACCCGTAAAACAAAGACAGTGAAAGAGAGAGAAATTCTTACAAAATTCGTTCAGAGGCTGTGATGCAACCTGGATTGACCATATCTAGACCCACAGCTGGATGAGACATAAGGGTGGACACTCTTGGGGCTGAAAGGTTGGGTGAGGTTGGGTGAGCAAACGCAGACCCTTTAAAGTAATACTGCCTGGTACCCATCCAATGGTTCCCAAATCTCCAGGTTCAAGGGCATCTTCCTACATCGAAAACATGCATGAGAAACCCAGAAGATGGTACACCGTGTGATTTTGAAAGGTTTCTAATACGCACCTCATTTCTCATCTCCTTGTGCTCGGGTTCGCCATTCCCGCTACTTTACTAGCAATCTCCCTACTTGGAGAATCAGCACCTTTAAGCTCCTGTTCCCTACAGGTTGCAATTTGTCCTGAGGATGAACGGGAAGAGGGGCAACCAATGAGAGACTAGATCTAGGTGTTGGGACAGGCACAGGTCACTCTATTTTCCATTCAGGAAGAAGAATTAACCACAGGCTCAGCCTGCCGCCCAGAAGCAGAATAGGGCCTGAGGCAATCCCGCGCTTTTGCGGCCAGCTCCCAAAAAAGCCAGTTGAAAAATGGAGCTCAGGGGCACTGCCATTCACAAACCCGCAGAGCTATAAATGATAACTCTCATCCACAGATATATTGAGGGAAGGCAACAAAGAGGATTTGAAAGCAAGGCAGAATTGCAGGAAACAGGTTTCAGGAGGTAGATTCAAATCGCCTTTAAAGCACATGAAAAGTGGCAAAACGTCGACAATGATGCCCTTGGCCAAAAAGGGCGTATGCGTTTTTTCCTGAATATATTCAGGAAAAAACGCATACGCCCTTTTTGACCAACCAAGCAACCTGGAAAGGCTAATCTGCGCTACAAAGAAGTCTCGCTTCCCATCGGTCAAAAGGGCCATGCTGCAAAAAGTGTCAAAACCAGAAATGCAGGACAGGCCATGGAGAAATGACAGCCTTGCTACGCTGATGGGCGGGTTGTAAATTGCCAACAGCGACTCTGGAGAAGCGTACGGTGTGTCCTGAAAAATCGAAAAAACACAGCTTAGGGAGCATAGGGTACGTCCACTCATGGGCGTATAAATTGGGAAAACTAAAAATCAGCAAGACACAGGCACCCCAAAGTTTAGGGCTGCTCTGTTGACAAGAACCTCCACTTCATGACACCTTAAATATCCCAGGAAAGAGAAAAATGGATAAAGAAGTTGTGGTCCTTATGTACAATGGAATATCACTCAGACATGCAAACAATGTCATAAGGCTAGTAGAAGCAAGATGAATGGACTTAGGTACGACGATTCTAAGTGAAATAAGTCACACAGAAAAAGACACTTATCATAAGCTATCACTTATAGAGGGAATGTAAAAACCGCTACACTTGAACTGAATTACAAAACAGAACAGAATCACACGTTTAGAAAACACACTATGGCTGCTTAACGGGAAAGGTGAGGTGGGGTGATGCATAAAACAAGGTTTTCAAATCCGCTCAGATACCGTTCCATACACCCAATATGTAATAGACAAGACCTACTCCTTGCTCAGTGAACTGGACTCAACACCCCCTATTCACCGCACAAGAATATATGTGACTAGTAAGAATCTTAAAACCTATGTATTGATATCTGTCTGGAAGTGAGTCAAGTGGGTGTAAGGCCGCATAAACACAGCCGTGAAAAGCAGCTAAACCCCATTATAAAAATAAATTACATTTAGAAACCCATAAAACAAAGACAGTGAAAGAGAGAGAAATTCTTACAAAATTCGTTCAGAGGCTGTGATGCAACCTGGGTTGACCATATCTAGACCCACAGCTGGATGAGACATAAGGGTGGACACTCTTGGGGCTGAAAGGTTGGGTGAGGTTGGGTGAGCAAACGCAGACCCTTTAAAGTAATACTGCCTGGTACCCATCCAATGGTTCCCAAATCTCCAGGTTCAAGGGCATCTTCCTACATCGAAAACATGCATGAGAAACCCAGAAGATGGTACACCGTGTGATTTTGAAAGGTTTCTAATACGCACCTCATTTCTCATCTCCTTGTGCTCGGGTTCGCCATTCCCGCTACTTTACTAGCAATCTCCCTACTTGGAGAATCAGCACCTTTAAGCTCCTGTTCCCTACAGGTTGCAATTTGTCCTGAGGATGAACGGGAAGAGGGGCAACCAATGAGAGACTAGATCTAGGTGTTGGGACAGGCACAGGTCACTCTATTTTCCCATCAGGTAGAAGAAGTAACCACAGGCTCAGCCTGCCGCTCAGAAGCAGAATAGGGCCTGAGGCAATCCCGCGCTTTTGCGGCCAGCTCCCAAAAAAGCGAGTTGAAAAATGGAGCTCAGGGACACTGCAATTCACAAACCCGCAGAGTTATAAATGATAACTCTCATCCACAGATATATTGAGGGAAGGCAACGAAGAGGATTTGAAAGCAAGGCAGAATTGCAGGAAACAGGTTTCAGGAGGTAGATTCGAATCGCCTTTAAAGCACATGAAAAGTGGCAAAACGTGGACAATGATGCCCTTGGCCAAAAAGGGCGTATGCGTTTTTTCCTCAATATATTCAGGAAAAAACGCATACGCCCTTTTTGACCAACCAAGCAACCTGGAAAGGCTAAACTGCGCTACAAAGAAGTCTCGCTTCCCATCGGTCAGAAGGGCCATGCTGCAAAAAGTGTCAAAACCAGAAATGCAGGACAGGCCATGGAGAAATGGCAGCCTTGCTATGCTGATGGGCGGGATGTAAATTGCCAACAGCCACTCTGGAGAAGTGTACGGTGTGTCCTGAAAAATCGAAAAAACCCAGCTTAGGGAGCATAGGGTACGTCCACTCATGGGCGTATAAATTGGGAAAACTAAAAATCAGCAAGACACAGGCACCCCAAAGTTTAGGGCTGCTCTGTTGACAAGAAACTCCACTTCATGACACCTTAAATATCCCAGGAAAGAGAAAAATGGATAAAGAAGTTGTGGTCCTTATGTACAATGGAATATCACTCAGACATGCAATCAATGTCATAAGGCTAGTAGAAGCAAGATGAATGGACTTAGGTACGACGATTCTAAGTGAAATAAGTCACACAGAAAAAGACACTTATCATAAGCTATCACTTATAGAGGGAATGTAAAAACCGCTACACTTGAACTGAATTACAAAACAGAACAGAGTCACACGTTTAGAAAACACACTATGGCTGCTTAATGGGAAAGGTGAGGTGGGGTGATGCATAAAACAAGGGTTTCAAATTCGCTCAGATACCGTTCCATACACCCAATATGTAATAGAAAAGACCTACTTCTTGCTCAGTGAACTGGACTCAACACCCCCTATTCACCGCACAAGAATATATGTGACTAGTAAGAATCTTAAAACCTATGTATTGATATCTGTCTGGAAGTGAGTCAAGTGGTGTAAAGCCGCATAAACACAGCCGTGAAAAGCAGCTAAACCCCATTATAAAAATAAATTACATTTAAAAACCCATAAAACAAAGACAGTGAAAGAGAGAGAAATTCTTACAAAATTCGTTCAGAGGCTGTGATGCAACCTGGATTGACCATATCTAGACCCACAGCTGGATGAGACATAAGGGTGGACACTCTTGGGGCTGAAAGGTTGGGTGAGGTTGGGTGAGCAAACGCAGACCCTTTAAAGTAATACTGCCTGGTACCCATCCCATGGGTCCCAAATCTCCAGGTTCAAGGGCATCTTCCTACATCGAAAACATGCATGAGAAAGCCAGAAGATGGTACACCGTGTGATTTTGAAAGGTTTCTAATACGCACCTCATTTCTCATCTCCTTGTGCTCGGGTTCGCCATTCCAGCTACTTTACTAGAAATTTCCCTACTTGGAGAATCAGCACCTTTAAGCTTCTGTTCCCTACAGGTTGCAATTTGTCCTGAGGATGAACGGGAAGAGGGGCAACCAATGAGAGACTAGATCTAGGTGTTGGGACAGGCACAGGTCACTCTATTTTCCACTCAGGAAGAAGAATTAACCACAGGATCAGCCTGCAGCCCAGAAGCAGAATAGGGCCTGAGGCAATCCCGCACTTTAGAGGCCAGCTCCCAAAAAAGCCAGTTGAAAAATGGAGCTCAGGGGCACTGCCATTCACAAACCCGCAGAGCTATAAATGATAACTCTCATCCACAGATATATTGAGGGAAGGCAACGAAGAGGATTTGAAAGCAAGGCAGAATTGCAGGAAACAGGTTTCAGGAGGTAGATTCGAATCGCCTTTAAAGCACATGAAAAGTGGCAAAACGTCGACAATGATGCCCTTGGCCAAAAAGGGTGTACGCGTATTTTCCTGAATATATTCAGGAAAAAACGCATACGCCCTTTTTGACCAACCAAGCAACCTGGAAAGGCTAATCTGCGCTACAAAAAGTCTCGCTTCCCATAGGTCAAAAGGGCCATGCTGCAAACAGTGTCAAAACCAGAAATGCAGGACAGGCCATGGAGAAATGGCAGCCTTGCTACGCTGATGGGCGGGATGTAAATTGCCAACAGCCACTCTGGAGAAGTGTACGGTGTGCCCTGAAAAATCGAAAAAACACAGCTTAGGGAGCATAGGGTACGTCCACTCATGGGCGTATAAATTGCGAAAACTAAAAATCAGCAAGACAGAGGCACCCCAAAGTTTAGGGCTGCTCTGTTGACAAGAACCTCCACTTCATGACACCTTAAATATCCCAGGAAAGAGAAAAATGGATAAAGAAGTTGTGGTCCTTATGTACAATGGAATATCACTCAGACATGCAATCAATGTCATAAGGCTAGTAGAAGCAAGATGAATGGACTTAGGTACGACGATTCTAAGTGAAATAAGTCACACAGAAAAAGACACTTATCATAAGCTATCACTTATAGAGGGAATGTAAAAACCGCTACACTTGAACTGAATTACAAAACAGAACAGAGTCACACGTTTAGAAAACACACTATGGCTGCTTAATGGGAAAGGTGAGGTGGGGTGATGCATAAAACAAGGGTTTCAAATTCGCTCAGATACCGTTCCATACACCCAATATGTAATAGACAAGACCTACTTCTTGCTCAGTGAACTGGACTCAACACCCCCTATTCACCGCACAAGAATATATGTGACTAGTAAGAATCTTAAAACCTATGTATTGATATCTGTCTGGAAGTGAGTCAAGTGGTGTAAAGCCGCATAAACACAGCCGTGAAAAGCAGCTAAACCCCATTATAAAAATAAATTACTTTTAAAAACCCGTAAAACAAAGACAGTGAAAGAGAGAGAAATTCTTACAAAATTCGTTCAGAGGCTGTGATGCAACCTGGATTGACCATATCTAGACCCACAGCTGGATGAGACATAAGGGTGGACACTCTTGGGGCTGAAAGGTTGGGTGAGGTTGGGTGAGCAAACGCAGACCCTTTAAAGTAATACTGCGTGGTACCCATCCAATGGGTCCCAAATCTCCAGGTTCAAGGGCATCTTCCTACATCGAAAACATGCATGAGAAACCCAGAAGATGGTACACCGTGTGATTTTGAAAGGTTTCTAATACGCACCTCATTTCTCATCTCCTTGTGCTCGGGTTCGCCATTCCAGCTACTTTACTAGCAATCTCCCTACTTGGAGAATCAGCACCTTTAAGCTTCTGTTCCCTACAGGTTGCAATTTGTCCTGAGGATGAACGGGAAGAGGGGCAACCAATGAGAGACTAGATCTAGGTGTTGTGACAGGCACAGGTCACTCTATTTTCCACTCAGGAAGAAGAATTAACCACAGGCTCAGCCTGCAGCCCAGAAGCAGAATAGGGCCTGAGGCAATCCCGCGCTTTTGCGGCCAGCTCCCAAAAAAGACAGTTGAAAAATGGAGCTCAGGGGCACTGCCATTCACAAACCCGCAGAGCTATAAATGATAACTCTCATCCACAGATATATTGAGGGAAGGCAACGAAGAGGATTTGAAAGCAAGGCAGAATTGCAGGAAACAGGTTTCAGGAGGTAGATTCGAATCGCCTTTAAAGCACATGAAAAGTGGCAAAACGTGGACAATGATGCCCTTGGCCAAAAAGGGCGTATGCGTTTTTTCCTGAATATATTCAGGAAAAAACGCATACGCCCTTTTTGACCAACCAAGCAACCTGGAAAGGCTAAACTGCGCTACAAAGAAGTCTCGCTTCCCATCGGTCAAAAGGGCCATGCTGCAAAAAGTGTCAAAACCAGAAATGCAGGACAGGCCATGGAGAAATGGCAGCCTTGCTACGCTGATGGGCGGGATGTAAATTGCCAACAGCCACTCTGGAGAAGTGTACGGTGTGTCCTGAAAAATCGAAAAAACCCAGCTTAGGGAGCATAGGGTACGTCCACTCATGGGCGTATAAATTGGGAAAACTAAAAATCAGCAAGACACAGGCACCCCAAAGTTTAGGGCTGCTCTGTTGACAAGAACCTCCACTTCATGACACCTTAAATATCCCAGGAAAGAGAAAAATGGATAAAGAAGTTGTGGTCCTTATGTACAATGGAATATCACTCAGACATGCAATCAATGTCATAAGGCTAGTAGAAGCAAGATGAATGGACTTAGGTACGACGATTCTAAGTGAAATAAGTCACACAGAAAAAGACACTTATCATAAGCTATCACTTATAGAGGGAATGTAAAAACCGCTACACTTGAACTGAATTACAAAACAGAACAGAGTCACACGTTTAGAAAACACACTATGGCTGCTTAACGGGAAAGGTGAGGTGGGGTGATGCATAAAACAAGGGTTTCAAATCCGCTCAGATACCGTTCCATACACCCAATATGTAATAGACAAGACCTACTCCTTGCTCAGTGAACTGGACTCAACACCCCCTATTCACCGCACAAGAATATATGTCACTAGTAAGAATCTTAAAACCTATGTATTGATATCTGTCTGGAAGTGAGTCAAGTGGTGTAAAGCCGCATAAACACAGCCGTGAAAAGCAGCTAAACACCATTATAAAAATAAATTACTTTTAAAAA
Organism: Eschrichtius robustus; assembly: GCF_028021215.1. NCBI lineage: Eukaryota > Metazoa > Chordata > Mammalia > Artiodactyla > Eschrichtiidae > Eschrichtius > Eschrichtius robustus. Next base: position 130,942 of record NW_027175308.1, on the reverse strand, counting down.
CCCGTAAAACAAAGACAGTGAAAGAGAGAGAAATTCTTACAAAATTCTTTCAGAGGCTGTGATGCAACCTGGATTGACGATATCTAGACCCACAGCTGGATGAGACATAAGGGTGGACACTCTTGGGGCTGAAAGGTTGGGTGAGGTTGGGTGAGCAAACGCAGACCCTTTAAAGTAATACTGCCTGGTACCCATCCAATGGTTCCCAAATCTCCAGGTTCAAGGGCATCTTCCTACATCGAATACATGCATGAGAAACCCAGAAGAGGTACACCGTGTGATTTTGAAAGGTTTCTAATACGCACCTCATTTCTCATCTCCTTGTGCTCGGGTTCGCCATTCCCGCTACTTTACTAGCAATCTCCCTACTTGGAGAATCAGCACCTTTAACCTCCTGTTCCCTACAGGTTGCAATTTGTCCTGAGGATGAACGGGAAGAGGGGCAACCAATGAGAGACTAGATCTAGGTGTTGGGACAGGCACAGGTCACTCTATTTTCCATTCAGGAAGAAGAATTAACCACAGGCTCAGCCTGCCGCCCAGAAGCAGAATAGGGCCTGAGGCAATCCCGCGCTTTTGCGGCCAGCTCCCAAAAAAGCCAGTTGAAAAATGGAGCTCAGGGGCACTGCCATTCACAAACCCGCAGAGCTATAAATGATAACTCTCATCCACAGATATATTGAGGGAAGGCAACGAAGAGGATTTGAAAGCAAGGCAGAATTGCAGGAAACAGGTTTCAGGAGGTAGATTCAAATCGCCTTTAAAGCACATGAAAAGTGGCAAAACGTCGACAATGATGCCCTTGGCCAAAAAGGGCGTATGCGTTTTTTCCTGAATATATTCAGGAAAAAACGCATACGCCCTTTTTGACCAACCAAGCAACCTGGAAAGGCTAATCTGCGCTACAAAGAAGTCTCGCTTCCCATCGGTCAAAAGGGCCATGCTGCAAAAAGTGTCAAAACCAGAAATGCAGGACAGGCCATGGAGAAATGACAGCCTTGCTACGCTGATGGGCGGGTTGTAAATTGCCAACAGCGACTCTGGAGAAGCGTACGGTGTGTCCTGAAAAATCGAAAAAACACAGCTTAGGGAGCATAGGGTACGTCCACTCATGGGCGTATAAATTGGGAAAACTAAAAATCAGCAAGACACAGGCACCCCAAAGTTTAGGGCTGCTCTGTTGACAAGAACCTCCACTTCATGACACCTTAAATATCCCAGGAAAGAGAAAAATGGATAAAGAAGTTGTGGTCCTTATGTACAATGGAATATCACTCAGACATGCAATCAATGTCATAAGGCTAGTAGAAGCAAGATGAATGGACTTAGGTACGACGATTCTAAGTGAAATAAGTCACACAGAAAAAGACACTTATCATAAGCTATCACTTATAGAGGGAATGTAAAAACCGCTACACTTGAACTGAATTACAAAACAGAACAGAGTCACACGTTTAGAAAACACACTATGGCTGCTTAACGGGAAAGGTGAGGTGGGGTGATGCATAAAACAAGGGTTTCAAATCCGCTCAGATACCGTTCCATACACCCAATATGTAATAGACAAGACCTACTCCTTGCTCAGTGAACTGGACTCAACACCCCCTATTCACCGCACAAGAATATATGTGACTAGTAAGAATCTTAAAACCTATGTATTGATATCTGTCTGGAAGTGAGTCAAGTGGGTGTAAGGCCGCATAAACACAGCCGTGAAAAGCAGCTAAACCCCATTATAAAAATAAATTACATTTAGAAACCCATAAAACAAAGACAGTGAAAGAGAGAGAAATTCTTACAAAATTCGTTCAGAGGCTGTGATGCAACCTGGGTTGACCATATCTAGACCCACAGCTGGATGAGACATAAGGGTGGACACTCTTGGGGCTGAAAGGTTGGGTGAGGTTGGGTGAGCAAACGCAGACCCTTTAAAGTAATACTGCCTGGTACCCATCCCATGGGTCCCAAATCTCCAGGTTCAAGGGCATCTTCCTACATCGAAAACATGCATGAGAAAGCCAGAAGATGGTACACCGTGTGATTTTGAAAGGTTTCTAATACGCACCTCATTTCTCATCTCCTTGTGCTCGGGTTCGCCATTCCAGCTACTTTACTAGAAATCTCCCTACTTGGAGAATCAGCACCTTTAAGCTTCTGTTCCCTACAGGTTGCAATTTGTCCTGAGGATGAACGGGAAGAGGGGCAACCAATGAGAGACTAGATCTAGGTGTTGGGACAGGCACAGGTCACTCTATTTTCCACTCAGGAAGAAGAATTAACCACAGGATCAGCCTGCAGCCCAGAAGCAGAATAGGGCCTGAGGCAATCCCGCACTTTAGAGGCCAGCTCCCAAAAAAGCCAGTTGAAAAATGGAGCTCAGGGGCACTGCCATTCACAAACCCGCAGAGCTATAAATGATAACTCTCATCCACAGATATATTGAGGGAAGGCAACGAAGAGGATTTGAAAGCAAGGCAGAATTGCAGGAAACAGGTTTCAGGAGGTAGATTCGAATCGCCTTTAAAGCACATGAAAAGTGGCAAAACGTGGACAATGATGCCCTTGGCCAAAAAGGGCGTATGCGTTTTTTCCTGAATATATTCAGGAAAAAACGCATACGCCCTTTTTGACCAACCAAGCAACCTGGAAAGGCTAATCTGCGCTACAAAAAGTCTCGCTTCCCATAGGTCAAAAGGGCCATGCTGGAAACAGTGTCAAAACCAGAAATGCAGGACAGGCCATGGAGAAATGGCAGCCTTGCTACGCTGATGGGCGGGATGTAAATTGCCAACAGCCACTCTGGAGAAGTGTACGGTGTGCCCTGAAAAATCGAAAAAACACAGCTTAGGGAGCATAGGGTACGTCCACTCATGGGCGTATAAATTGGGAAAACTAAAAATCAGCAACACACAGGCACCCCAAAGTTTAGGGCTGCTCTGTTGACAAGAACCTCCACTTCATGACACCTTAAATATCCCAGGAAAGAGAAAAATGGATAAAGAAGTTGTGGTCCTTATGTACAATGGAATATCACTCAGACATGCAATCAATGTCATAAGGCTAGTAGAAGCAAGATGAATGGACTTAGGTACGACGATTCTAAGTGAAATAAGTCACACAGAAAAAGACACTTATCATAAGCTATCACTTATAGAGGGAATGTAAAAACCGCTACACTTGAAATGAATTACAAAACAGAACAGAGTCACACGTTTAGAAAACACACTATGGCTGCTTAATGGGAAAGGTGAGGTGGGGTGATGCATAAAACAAGGGTTTCAAATTCGCTCAGATACCGTTCCATACACCCAATATGTAATAGACAAGACCTACTTCTTGCTCAGTGAACTGGACTCAACACCCCCTATTCACCGCACAAGAATATATGTGACTAGTAAGAATCTTAAAACCTATGTATTGATATCTGTCTGGAAGTGAGTCAAGTGGTGTAAAGCCGCATAAACACAGCCGTGAAAAGCAGCTAAACCCCATTATAAAAATAAATTACTTTTAAAAACCCGTAAAACAAAGACAGTGAAAGAGAGAGAAATTCTTACACAATTCGTTCAGAGGCTGTGATGCAACCTGGATTGACCATATCTAGACCCACAGCTGGATGAGACATAAGGGTGGACACTCTTGGGGCTGAAAGGTTGGGTGAGGTTGGGTGAGCAAACGCAGACCCTTTAAAGTAATACTGCCTGGTACCCATCCAATGGTTCCCAAATCTCCAGGTTCAAGGGCATCTTCCTACATCGAAAACATGCATGAGAAACCCAGAAGATGGTACACCGTGTGATTTTGAAAGGTTTCTAATACGCACCTCATTTCTCATCTCCTTGTGCTCGGGTTCGCCATTCCCGCTACTTTACTAGCAATCTCCCTACTTGGAGAATCAGCACCTTTAACCTCCTGTTCCCTACAGGTTGCAATTTGTCCTGAGGATGAACGGGAAGAGGGGCAACCAATGAGAGACTAGATCTAGGTGTTGGGACAGGCACAGGTCACTCTATTTTCCATTCAGGAAGAAGAATTAACCACAGGCTCAGCCTGCCGCCCAGAAGCAGAATAGGGCCTGAGGCAATCCCGCGCTTTTGCGGCCAGCTCCCAAAAAAGCCAGTTGAAAAATGGAGCTCAGGGGCACTGCCATTCACAAACCCGCAGAGCTATAAATGATAACTCTCATCCACAGATATATTGAGGGAAGGCAACGAAGAGGATTTGAAAGCAAGGCAGAATTGCAGGAAACAGGTTTCAGGAGGTAGATTCAAATCGCCTTTAAAGCACATGAAAAGTGGCAAAACGTCGACAATGATGCCCTTGGCCAAAAAGGGCGTATGCGTTTTTTCCTGAATATATTCAGGAAAAAACGCATACGCCCTTTTTGACCAACCAAGCAACCTGGAAAGGCTAATCTGCGCTACAAAGAAGTCTCGCTTCCCATCGGTCAAAAGGGCCATGCTGCAAAAAGTGTCAAAACCAGAAATGCAGGACAGGCCATGGAGAAATGACAGCCTTGCTACGCTGATGGGCGGGTTGTAAATTGCCAACAGCGACTCTGGAGAAGCGTACGGTGTGTCCTGAAAAATCGAAAAAACACAGCTTAGGGAGCATAGGGTACGTCCACTCATGGGCGTATAAATTGGGAAAACTAAAAATCAGCAAGACACAGGCACCCCAAAGTTTAGGGCTGCTCTGTTGACAAGAACCTCCACTTCATGACACCTTAAATATCCCAGGAAAGAGAAAAATGGATAAAGAAGTTGTGGTCCTTATGTACAATGGAATATCACTCAGACATGCAATCAATGTCATAAGGCTAGTAGAAGCAAGATGAATGGACTTAGGTACGACGATTCTAAGTGAAATAAGTCACACAGAAAAAGACACTTATCATAAGCTATCACTTATAGAGGGAATGTAAAAACCGCTACACTTGAACTGAATTACAAAACAGAACAGAGTCACACGTTTAGAAAACACACTATGGCTGCTTAACGGGAAAGGTGAGGTGGGGTGATGCATAAAACAAGGGTTTCAAATCCGCTCAGATACCGTTCCATACACCCAATATGTAATAGACAAGACCTACTCCTTGCTCAGTGAACTGGACTCAACACCCCCTATTCACCGCACAAGAATATATGTCACTAGTAAGAATCTTAAAACCTATGTATTGATATCTGTCTGGAAGTGAGTCAAGTGGTCTAAAGCCGCATAAACACAGCCGTGAAAAGCAGCTAAACCCCATTATAAAAATAAATTACATTTAGAAACCCATAAAACAAAGACAGTGAAAGAGAGAGAAATTCTTACAAAATTCGTTCAGAGGCTGTGATGCAACCTGGGTTGACCATATCTAGACCCACAGCTGGATGAGACATAAGGGTGGACACTCTTGGGGCTGAAAGGTTGGGTGAGGTTGGGTGAGCAAACGCAGACCCTATAAAGTAATACTGCCTGGTACCCATCCCATGGGTCCCAAATCTCCAGGTTCAAAGGCATCTTCCTACATCGAAAACATGCATGAGAAACCCAGAAGATGGTACACCGTGTGATTTTGAAAGGTTTCTATTACGCACCTCATTTCTCATCTCCTTGTGCTCGGGTTCGCCATTCCAGCTACTTTACTAGCAATCTCCCTACTTGGAGATTCAGCACGTTTAACCTCCTGTTCCCTACAGGTTGCAATTTGTCCTGAGGATGAACGGGAAGAGGGGCAACCAATGAGAGACTAGATCTAGGTGTTGGGACAGGCACAGGTCACTCTATTTTCCCATCAGGTAGAAGAAGTAACCACAGGCTCAGCCTGCCGCTCAGAAGCAGAATAGGGCCTGAGGCAATCCCGCGCTTTTGCGGCCAGCTCCCAAAAAAGCGAGTTGAAAAATGGAGCTCAGGGACACTGCAATTCACAAACCCGCAGAGTTATAAATGATAACTCTCATCCACAGATATATTGAGGGAAGGCAACGAAGAGGATTTGAAAGCAAGGCAGAATTGCGGGAAACAGATTTCAGGAGGTAGATTCAAATCGCTTTTAAAGCACATGAAAAGCGGCAAAACGTCGACAATGATGCCCTTGGCCAAAAAGGGCGTATGCGTTTTTTCCTGAATATATTCAGGAAAAAACGCATACGCCCTTTTTGGCCAACCAAGCAACCTGGAAAGGCAAATCAGCGCTACAAAGAAGTCTCGCTTCCCATCGGTCAAAAGGGTCATGCTGCAAAATGTGTCAAAACCAGAAATGCAGGACAGGCCATGGAGAAATGGCAGCCTTGCTACGCTGATGGGCGGGATGTAAATTGCCAACAGCCACTCTGAAGAAGTGTACGGTGTGTCCTGAAACATCGAAAAAACACAGCTTAGGGAGCATAGGGCACGTCCACTCATGGGCGTATAAATTGGGAAAACTAAAAATCAGCAAGACACAGGCACCCCAAAGTTTAGGGCTGCTCTGTTGACAAGAACCTCCACTTCATGACACCTTAAATATCCCAGGAAAGAGAAAAAAGGATAAAGAAGTTGTGGTCCTTATGTACAATGGAATATCACTCAGACATGAAATCAATGTCATAAGGCTAGTAGAAGCAAGATGAGTGGACTTAGGTACGACGATTCTAAGTGAAATAAGTCACACAGAAAAAGACACTTATCATAAGCTATCACTTATAGAGGGAATGTAAAAACCGCTACACTTGAACTGAATTACAAAAGAGAACAGAGTCACACGTTTAGAAAACACACTATGGCTGCTTAACGGGAAAGTTGAGGTGGGGTGATGCATAAAACAAGGGTTTCAAATTCGCTCAGATACCGTTCCATACACCCAATATGTAATAGACAAGACCTACTTCTTGCTCAGTGAACTGGACTCAACACCCCCTATTCACCGCACAAGAATATATGTGAGTAGTAAGAATCTTAAAACCTATGTATTGATATCTGTCTGGAAGTGAGTCAAGTGGGTGTAAAGCCGCATAAACAAAGCCGTGAAAAGCAGCTAAACCCCATTATAAAAATAAATTACTTTTAAAAACCCGTAAAACAAAGACAGTGAAATAGAGAGAAATTCTTACAAAATTCGTTCAGAGGCTGTGATGCAACCTGGATTGACCATATCTAGACCCACAGCTGGATGAGACATAAGGGTGGACACTCTTGGGGCTGAAAGGTTGGGTGAGGTTGGGTGAGCAAACACAGACCCTTTAAAGTAATACTGCCTGGTACCCATCCCATGGGTCCCAAATCTCCAGGTTCAAGGGCATCTTCCTACAACGAAAACATGCATGAGTAACCCAGACGATGGTACACCGTGTGATCGGGAAAGGTTTTAAAACGCACCTCATTTCTCATCTCCTTGTGTTCGGGTTCGCCATTCCAGCTACTTTACTAACAATCTCCCTAGTTGGAGAATCAGCACCTTTAACCTCCTGTTCCGTGCAGGTTGCAATTTGTCCTGAGGATGAAAGGGAATAGGGGCAACCAATGAGAGACTAGATCTAGGTGTTGGGACAGGCACAGGTCACTCTATTTTCCCATCAGGAAGAAGAATTATCCACAGGCTCAGCCTGCCGCCGGGAACCAGAATAGGGCCTGAGGGAATCCCGTGCTTTTGCGGCCAGCTCCCAAAAAGACAGTTGAAAAATGGAGCTCAGGGGCACTGCCATTCACAAACCTGCTGAGTTATAAATGATAACTCTCGTCCACAAATATATTGAAGGAAGGCAACGAAGAGGATTTGAAAGCAAGGCAGAATTGCAGGAAACAGGTTTCAGGAGGTAGATTCGAATCGCCTTTAAAGCACATGAAAAGTGGCAAAACGTCGACAATGATGCCCTTGTCCAAAAAGGGCGTATGCGTTTTTTCCTGAATATATTCAGGAAAAAACGCATACGCCCTTTTTGGCCAACCAAGCAACCTGGAAAGGCAAATCAGCACTACAAGGAAGTCTCGTTTCCCATCGGTCAAAAGGGCCATGCTGCAAAAAGTGTCAAAACCAGAAATGCAGGACAGGCCATGGAGACATGGCAGCCTTGCTACGCTGATGGGCGGGATGTAAATTGCCAACAGCCACTCTGGAGAAGTGTACGGTGTGTCCTGAAACATCGAAAAAACACAGCTTAGGGAGCATAGGGCACGTCCACTCATGGGTGTATAAATTGGGAAAACTAAACATCAGCAAGACACAGGCACCCCAAAGTTTAGGGCTTCTCTGTTGACAAGAACCTCCACTTCATGACACCTTAAATATCCCAGGAAAGAGAAAAAAGGATAAAGAAGTTGTGGTCCTTATGTACAATGGAATATCACTCAGACATGAAATCAATGTCATAAGGCTAGTAGAAGCAAGATGAGTGGACTTAGGTACGACGATTCTAAGTGAAATAAGTCACACAGAAAAAGACACTTATCATAAGCTATCACTTTTAGAGGGAATGTAAAAACCGCTACAATTGAACTGAATTACAAAACAGAACAGAGTCACACGTTTAGAAAACACACTATGGCTGCTTAACGGGAAAGGTGAGGTGGGGTGATGCATAAAACAAGGGTTTCAAATTCGCTCAGATACCTTTCCATACACCCAATATGTAATAGACAAGACCTACTCCTTGCTCAGTGAACTGGATTCAACACGCCCTATTCACCGCACAAGAATATATGTTAGTAGTAAGCATCTTAAAACCTATGTATTGATATCTGTCTGGAAGTGAGTCAAGTGGGTGTAAAGCCGCATAAACCAGCCGTGAAAAGCAGCTAAACCCCATTATAAAAATAAATTACTTTTAACAATCCTTAAAATAAAGACAGTGAAATAGAGAAATTCTTACAAAATTCGTTCAGAGGATGTGATGCAACCTGGATTGACCATATCTAGACACACAGCTGGATGATACATAAGGGTGGACCCTCTTGGGGTTGAGAGGTTGGGTGAGGGTGGGTGAGCAAACGCATACCCTTTAAAGTAATACTGCGTGGTACCCATCCCATGGGTCCCAAATCTCCAGGTTCAAGGGCATCTTCCTACATCGAAAACATGCATGAGAAACCCAGACGATGGTACACCGTGTGATTTTGAAAGGTTTCTAAAAGGCACCTCATTTCTCATCTCCTTGTGTTCGGGTTCGCCATTCCAGCTACTTTACTAACAATCTCTCTACTTGGAGAAACAGCACCTTTAAGCTCCTGTTCCCTACAGGTTGCAATTTGTCCTGAGGATGAAAGGGAAGAGGGGCAACCAATGAGAGACTAGATCTAGGTGTTGGGACAGGCACAGGTCACTCTATTTTCCCATCTGGAAGAAGAATTAACCACAGGCTCAGCCTGCCGCCGGGAACCAGAATAGGGCCTGAGGGAATCCCGTGCTTTTGCGGCCAGCTCCCAAAAAGACAGTTGAAAAATGGAGCTCAGGGACACTGCCATTCACAAACCTGCTGAGTTATAAATGATAACTCTCGTCCACAAATATATTGTGGGAAGGCAACGAAGAGGATTTGAAAGCAAGGCAGAATTGCAGGAAACAGGTTTCAGGAGGTAGATTCGAATCGCCTTTAAAACACATGAAAAGTGGCAAATCGTCGACAATGATGCCCTTGTCCAAAAAGGGCGTATGCGTTTTTTCCTGAATATATTCAGGAAAAAACGCATACGCCCTTTTTGGCCAACCAAGCAACCTGGAAAGGCAAATCAGCGCTACAAGGAAGTCTCGCTTCCCATCGGTCAAAAGGGCCATGCTGCAAAAAGTGTCAAAACCAGAAATGCAGGACAGGCCATGGAGAAATGGCAGCCTTGCTACGCTGATGGGCGGTATGTAAATTGCCAACAGCCACTCTGGAGAACTGTACGGTGGGTCCTGAAACATCGAAAAAACACAGCTTAGGGAGCATAGGGCATGTCCACTCATGGGCGTATAAATTGGGAAAACTAAAAATCAGCAAGACACAGGCACCCCAAAGTTTAGGGCTGCTCTGTTGACAAGAACCTCCACTTCATGACACCTTAAATATCCCAGGAAAGAGAAAAATGGATAAAGAAGTTGTGGTCCTTATGTACAATGGAATATCACTCAGACATGAAATCACTTTCATAAGGCTGGTAGAAGCAAGATGAGTGGATTTAGGTACGACGATTCTAAGTGAAATAAGTCACACAGATAAAGACACTTATCATAAGCTATCACTTATAGAGGGAATGTAAAAACCGCTACACTTGAACTGAATTACAAAAGAGAACAGAGTCACACGTTTAGAAAACACACTATGGCTGCTTAACGGGAAAGGTGAGGTGGGGTGATGCATAAAACAAGGGATTCAAATTCGCTCAGATACCGTTCCATACACCGAATATGTAATAGACAAGACCTACTCCTTGCTCAGTGAACTGGACTGAACACCCCCTATTCACCGCACAAGAATACATGTGAGTAGTAAGAATCTTAAAACCTATGTATTGATATCTGTCTGGAAGTGAGTCAAGTGGGTGTAAAGCCGCATAAACACAGCCGGGAAAAGCAGCTAAACCCCATTATAAAAATAAATTACTTTTAAAAACCCTTAAAATAAAGACAGTGAAAGAGAGAAATTTTACAAAATTCGTTCAGAGGCTGTGATACAACCTGGATTGACCATATCTAGACCCACAGCTGGATGAGACATAAGGGCGGAAACTCTTGGGGCTGAGAGGGTGGGTGAGGTTGGGTGAGCAAACGCAGACCCTTTAAAGCAATACTGCGTGGTACCCATCCCATGGGTCCCAAATCTCCAGGTTCAAGGGCATCTTCCTACATCGAAAACATGCATGAGTAACCCAGACGATGGTACACCGTGTGATCGGGAAAGGTTTTAAAACGCACCTCATTTCTCATCTCCTTGTGTTCGGGTTCGCCATTCCAGCTACTTTACTAACAATCTCCCTACTTGGAGAATCAGCACCTTTAACCTCCTGTTCCGTACAGGTTGCAATTTGTCCTGAGGATGAACGGGAAGAGGGGGAACCAATGAGAGACTAGCTCTAGGTGTTGGGACAGGCACAGGTCACTCTATTTTCCCATCAGGAAGAAGAATTAACCACAGGCTCAGCCTGCCGCCGGGAACCAGAAAAGGGCCTGAGGGAATCCCGTGCTTTTGCGGCCAGCTCCCAAAAAGACAGTTGAAAAATGGAGCTCAGGGGCACTGCCATTCACAAACCTGCTGAGTTATAAATGATAACTCGCGTCCACAAATATATTGAAGGAAGGCAACGAAGAGGATTTGAAAGCAAGGCAGAATTGCAGGAAACAGGTTTCAGGAGGTAGATTCGAATAGCCTTTAAAGCACATGATAAGTGGCAAAACGTCGACAATGATGCCCTTGTCCAAAAAGGGCGTATGCGTTTTTTCCTGAATATATTCAGGAAAAAACGCATACGCCCTTTTTGGCCAACCAAGCAACCTGGAAAGGCAAATCAGCGCTACAAAGAAGTCTCGCTTCCCATCGGTCAAAAGGGTCATGCTGCAAAAAGTGTCAAAACCAGAAATGGAGGACAGGCCATGGAGAAATGGCAGCCTTGCTACGCTGATGGGCGGGTTGTAAATTGCCAACAGCCACTCTGGAGAAGTGTACGGTGTGTCCTGAAACATCGAAAAAACACAGCTTAGGGAGCATAGGGCACGTCCACTCATGGGCGTATAAATTGGGAAAACTAAAAATCAGCAAGACACAGGCACCCCAAAGTTTAGGGCTGCTCTGTTGACAAGAACCTCCACTTCATGACACCTTAAATATCCCAGGGAAGAGAAAAATGGATAAAGAAGTTGTGGTCCTTATGTATAATGGAATATCACTCAGACATGAAATCAATGTCATAAGGCTAGTAGAAGCAAGATGAGTGGATTTAGGTACGACGATTCTAAGTGAAATAAGTCACACAGAAAAAGACACTTATCATAAGCTATCACTTATAGAGGGAATGTAAAAACCGCTACACTTGAACTGAATTACAAAACAGAACAGAGTCGCACGTTTAGAAAACACACTACAGCTGCTTAACGGGAAAGGTGAGGTGGGGTGATGCATAAAACAAGGGTTTCAAATTCGCTCAGATACCGTTCCATACACCCAATATGTAGTAGAAAAGACCGACTCCTTGCTCAGTGAACTGGACTCAACACCCCCTATTCACCGCACAAGAATATATGTGACTAGTAAGAATCTTAAAACCTATGTATTGATATCTGTCTGGAAGTGAGTCAAGTGGGTGTAAAGCCGCATAAACACAGCCGTGAAAAGCAGCTAAACCCCATTATAAAAATAAATTCCTTTTAAAAACCCTTAAAATAAAGACAGTGAAAGAGAGAAATTCTTATAAAATTCGTTCAGAGGCTGTGATGCAACCTGGATTGGCCATATCTAAACACACAGCTGGATGAGACATAAGGGTGGACAGTCTTGGGGTTGAGAGGTTGGGTGAGGTTGGGTGAGCAAACGCAGACCCTTTAAAGTAATACTGCGTGGTACCCATCCCATGGGTCCCAAATCTCCAGGTTTAAGGGCATCTTCCTACATCGAAAACATGCATGAGAAACCCACATGATGGTACACCGTGTGATTTTGAAAGGTTTCTAAAACGCACCTCATTTCTCATCTCCTTGTGTTCGGGTTCGCCATTCCAGGTACTTTACTAACAATCTCCCTACTTGGAGAATCAGCACCTTTAACCTCCTGTTCCGTACAGGTTGCAATTTTTCCTGAGGATGAAAGGGAAGAGGGGCAACCAATGAGAGACTAGATCTAGGTTTTGGGACAGGCACAGGTCACTCTATTTTCCCATCAGGAAGAAGAATTAACCACAGGCTCAGCCTGCAGCCCGGAACCAGAATAGGGCCTGAGGCAATCCCATGCTTTTGCGGCCAGCTCCCAAAAAAGACAGTTGAAAAATGGAGCTCAGGGGCCCTGCCATTCACAAACCTGCTGAGTTATAAATGATAACTCTCGTCCACAAATATATTGAGGGAAGTCAACGAAGAGGATTTGAAAGCAAGGCAGAATTGCAGGAAACAGGTTTCAGGAGGTAGATTCGAATCGCCTTTAAAGCACATGAAAAGTGGTAAAACATCGACAATGATGCCCTTGGCCAAAAAGGGCTTATGCGTTTTTTCCTGAGTATATTCAGGAAAACACGCATACGCCCTTTTTGGCCAACCAAGCAACCTGGAAAGGCAAATCAGCGCTACAAAGAAGTCTCGCTTCCCATCGGTCAAAAGGGTGATGCTGCAAAAAGTTTCAATACCAGAAATGCAGGACAGTCAATGGAGAAATGGCAGCCTTGCTACGCTGATGGGCGGGATGTAAATTGCCAACAGCCACTCTGGAGAAGTGTACGGTGTGTCCTGAAACATCGAAAAAACACAGCTTAGGGGGCATAGGGCACGTCCACTCATGGGCGTATAAATTAGGAAAACTAAAAATCAGCAAGACACAGGCACCCCAAAGTTTAGGGCCTCTCTGTTGACAAGAACCTCCACTTCATGACACCTTAAATATCCCAGGAAAGAGAAAAATGGATAAAGAAGTTGTGGTCCTTATGTACAATGGAATATCACTCAGACATGAAATCAATGTCATAAGGCTAGTAGAAGCAAGATGAGTGGATTTAGGTACAACGATTCTAAGTGAAATAAGTCACACAGAAAAAGACACTTATCATAAGCTATCATTTATAGAGGGAATGTAAAAACCGCTACACTTGAACTGAATTACAAAACAGAACAGAGTCACACGTTTAGAAAACACACTATGGCTGCTTAACGGGAAAGGTGAGGTTGGGTGATGCATAAAACAAGGGTTTCAAATTCGCTCAGATACCGTTCCATACACCCAATATGTAATAGACAAGACGTACTCCTTGCTCAGTGAACTGGACTCAACACCCCCTATTCACCGCAGAAGAATATATGTGACTAGTAAGAATCTTAAAACCTATGTATTGATATCTGTCTGGAAGTGAGTCCAGTGGGTGTAAAGCCGCATAAACACAGCCGTGAAAAGCAGCTAAACCCCATTATAAAAATAAATTACTTTTAAAAACCCGTAAACCAAAGACAGTGAAAGAGAGAGAAATTCTTTCAAAATTGGTTCAGGGGCTGTGATGCAACCTGGATTGACCATATCTAGACCCACAGCTGAATGAGACATAAGGGTGGACACTCTTGGGGCTGAGAGGTTGTGTGAGGTTGGGTGAGCAAACGCAGACCCTTTAAAGTAATACTGCCTGGTACCCATCCCATGGGTCCCAAATCTCCAGGTTTAAGGGCATCTTCCTACATCGAAAACATGCATGAGAAACCCAGAAGATGGTACACCGTGTTATTTTGAAAGGTTTCTAAAAGGCACCACATTTCTCATCTCCTTGTGTTCGGGTTCGCCATTCCAGCTACTTTACTAGCAATCTCCCTACTTGGAGAAAAAGCACCTTTAACCTCCTGTTCCGTACAGGTTGCAATTTGTCCTGAGTATAAAAGGGAAGAGGGGCAACCAATGAGAGACTAGATCTAGGTGTTGGGACAGGCACAGGTCACTCTATTTTCCCATCGGGAAGAAGAATTAACCACAGGCTCAGCCTGCCGCCCAGAAGCAGAATAGGGCCTGAGGCAATCCCGCGCTTTTGCGGCCAGCACCCAAAAAAGCGAATTGAAAAATTGAACCCACGGACACTGCCCTTCACAAACCCGCAGAGTTATAAATGATAACTCTCGTCCACAAATATATTGAGGGAAGGCAACGAAGAGGATTTGAAAGCAAGGCAGAATTGCAGGAAACAGGTTTCAGGAGGTAGATTCGAATCGCGTTTAAAGCACATGAAAAGTGGCAAAACATCGACAATGATGCCCTTGGCCAAAAAGGGCGTATGCGTTTTTTCCTGAATATATTCAGGAAAAAACGCATACGCCCTTTTTGGCCAACCAAGCAACCTGGAAAGGCAAATCATCGCTACAAGGAAGTCTCGCTTCCCATCGGTCTAAAGGGCCATGCTGCAAAAAGTGTCAAAACCAGAAATGCAGGACAGGCCATGGAGAAATGGCAGCCTTGCTACGCTGATGGTCGGGATGTAAATTGCCAACAGCCACTCTGGAGAAGTGTACGGTGTGTCCTGAAACATCGAAAAAACACAGCTTAGGGAGCATAGGGCACGTCCACACATGGGCGTATAAATTGGGAAAACTAAAAATCAGAAACACACAGGCACCCCAAAGTTTAGGGTTGCTCTGTTGACAAGAACCTCCACTTCATGACACCTTAAATATCCCAGGAAAGAGAAAAATGGATAAAGAAGTTGTGGTCCTTATGTACAATGGAATATCACTCAGACATGCAATCAATGTCATAAGGCTAGTACAAGCAAGATGAATGAACTTAGGTACGACGATTCTAAGTGAAATAAGTCACACAGAAAAAGACACTTATCATAAGCTATCACTTATAGAGGGAATGTAAAAACCGCTACACTTGAACTGAATTACAAAACAGAACAGAGTCACACGTTTAGAAAACACACTATGGCTGCTTAACGGGAAAGGTGAGGTGGGGTGATGCATAAAACAAGGGTTTCAAATCCGCTCAGATACCGTTCCATACACCCAATATGTAATAGACAAGACCTACTCCTTGCTCAGTGTACTGGACTCAACACCCCCTATTCACCGCACAAGAATATATGTGACTAGTAAGAATCTTAAAACCTATGTATTGATATCTGTCTGGAAGTGAGTCAAGTGGGTGTAAAGCCGCATAAACACAGCCGTGAAAAGCAGCTAAACCCCATTATAAAAATAAATTACATTTAGAAACCCATAAAACAAAGACAGTGAAAGAGAGAGAAATTCTTACAAAATTCGTTCAGAGGCTGTGATGCAACCTGGGTTGACCATATCTAGACCCACAGCTGGATGAGACATAAGGGTGGACACTCTTGGGGCTGAAAGGTTGGGTGAGGTTGGGTGAGCAAACGCAGACCCTTTAAAGTAATACTGCCTGGTACCCATCCCATGGGTCCCAAAACTCCAGGTTCAAAGGCATCTTCCTACATCGAAAACATGCATGAGAAACCCAGAAGATGGTACACCGTGTGATTTTGAAAGGTTTCTATTACGCACCTCATTTCTCATCTCCTTGTGCTCGGGTTCGCCATTCCAGCTACTTTACTAGCAATCTCCCTACTTGGAGAATCAGAACGTTTAACCTCCTGTTCCCTACAGTTTGCAATTTGTCCTGAGGATGAACGGGAAGAGGGGCAACCAATGAGAGACTAGATCTAGGTGTTGGGACAGGCACAGGTCACTCTATTTTCCCATCAGGTAGAAGAAGTAACCACAGGCTCAGCCTGCCGCTCAGAAGCAGAATAGGGCCTGAGGCAATCCCGCGCTTTTGCGGCCAGCTCCCAAAAAAGCCAGTTGAAAAATGGAGCTCAGGGACACTGCAATTCACAAACCCGCAGAGTTATAAATGATAACTCTCATCCACAGATATATTGAGGGAAGGCAACGAAGAGGATTTGAAAGCAAGGCAGAATTGCAGGAAACAGATTTCAGGAGGTAGATTCAAATCGCTTTTAAAGCACATGAAAAGCGGCAAAACGTCGACAATGATGCCCTTGGCCAAAAAGGGCGTATGCGTTTTTTCCTGAATATATTCAGGAAAAAACGCATACGCCCTTTTTGGCCAACCAAGCAACCTGGAAAGGCAAATCAGCGCTACAAGAAGTCTCGCTTCCCATTGGTCAAAAGGGTCATGCTGCAAAATGTGTCAAAACCAGAAATGCAGGACAGGCCATGGAGAAATGGCAGCCTTGCTACGCTGATGGGCGGGATGTAAATTGCCAACAGCCACTCTGAAGAAGTGTACGGTGTGTCCTGAAACATCGAAAAAACACAGCTTAGGGAGCATAGGGCACGTCCACTCATGGGCGTATAAATTGGGAAAACTAAAAATCAGCAAGACACAGGCACCCCAAAGTTTAGGGCTTCTCTGTTGACAAGAACCTCCACTTCATGACACCTTAAATATCCCAGGAAAGAGAAAAAAGGATAAAGAAGTTGTGGTCCTTATGTACAATGGAATATCACTCAGACATGAAATCAATGTCATAAGGCTAGTAGAAGCCAGATGAGTGGACTTAGGTACGACAATTCTAAGTGAAATAAGTCACACAGAAAAAGACACTTATCATAAGCTATCACTTATAGAGGGAATGTAAAAACCGCTACACTTGAACTGAATTACAAAAGAGAACAGAGTCACACGTTTAGAAAACACACTATGGCTGCTTAACGGGAAAGGTGAGGTGGGGTGATGCATAAAACAAGGGTTTCAAATTCGCTCAGATACCGTTCCATACACCCAATATGTAATAGACAAGACCTACTCCTTGCTCAGTGAACTGGACTCAACACCCCCTATTCTCCGCACAAGAATATATGTGAGTAGTAAGAATCTTAAAACCTATGTATTGATATCTGTCTGGAAGTGAGTCAAGTGGGTGTAAAGCCGCATAAACAAAGCCATGAAAAGCAGCTAAACCCCATTATAAAAATAAATTACTTTTAAAAACCCGTAAAACAAAGACAGTGAAATAGAGAGAAATTCTTACAAAATTCGTTCAGAGGCTGTGATGCAACCTGGATTGACCATATCTAGACCCACAGCTGGATGAGACATAAGGGTGGACACTCTTGGGGCTGAAAGGTTGGGTGAGGTTGGGTGAGCAAACGCCGAACCTTTAAAGTAATACTGCCTGGTACCCATGCCATGGGTCCCAAATCTCCAGGTTCAAGGGCATCTTCCTACATCGAAAACATGCATGAGAAACCCAGAAGATGGTACACCGTGTGATTTTGAAAGGTTTCTAATATGCACCTCATTTCTCATCTCCTTGTGCTCGGGTTCGCCATTCCAGCTACTTTACTAACAATCTCCCTACTTGGAGAATCAGCACCTTTAACCTCCTGTTCCCTACAGGTTGCAATTTGTCCTGAGGATGAAAGGGAAGAGGGGCAACCAATGAGAGACTAGATCTAGGTGTTGGGACAGGCACAGGTCACTCTATTTTCCCATCAGGAAGAAGAATTATCCACAGGCTCAGCCTGCCGCAGGGAACCAGAATAGGGCCTGAGGGAATCCCGTGCTTTTGCGGCCAGCTCCCAAAAAGACAGTTGAAAAATGGAGCTCAGGGGCACTGCCATTCACAAACCTGCTGAGTTATAAATGATAACTCTCGTCCACAAATATATTGAAGGAAGGCAACGAAGAGGATTTGAAAGCAAGGCAGAATTGCAGGAAACAGGTTTCAGGAGGTAGATTCGAATCGCCTTTAAAGCACATGAAAAGTGGCAAAACGTCGACAATGATGCCCTTGTCCAAAAAGGGCGTATGCGTTTTTTCCTGAATATATTCAGGAAAAAACGCATACGCCCTTTTTGGCCAACCAAGCAACCTGGAAAGGCAAATCAGAGCTACAAGGAAGTCTCGCTTCCCATCGGTCAAAAGGGCCATGCTGCAAAAAGTGTCAAAACCAGAAATGCAGGACAGGCCATGGAGAAATGGCAGCCTTCCTACGCTGATGGGTGGGATGTAAATTGCCAACAGCCACTCTGGAGAAGTGTACGGTGTGTCCTGAAACATCGAAAAAACACAGCTTAGGGAGCATAGGGCACGTCCACTCATGGGCGTATAAATTGGGAAAACTAAAAATCAGCAAGACACAGGCACCCCAAAGTTTAGGGCTGCTCTGTTGACAAGAACCTCCACTTCATGACAACTTAAATATCCCAGGAAAGAGAAAAATGGATAAAGAAGTTGTGGTCCTTATGTACAATGGAATATCACTCAGACATGAAATCAATGTCATAAGGCTAGTAGAAGCAAGATGAGTGGATTTAGGTACGACGATTCTAAGTGAAATAAGTCACACAGAAAAAGAC
The DNA here is from genome assembly GCF_028021215.1 of Eschrichtius robustus. Classification (NCBI taxonomy): domain Eukaryota; kingdom Metazoa; phylum Chordata; class Mammalia; order Artiodactyla; family Eschrichtiidae; genus Eschrichtius; species Eschrichtius robustus. Next base: position 111,990 of record NW_027175308.1, on the reverse strand, counting down.
ACTTATCATAAGCTATCACTTATAGAGGGAATGTAAAAACCGCTACACTTGAACTGAATTACAAAACAGAACAGAGTCACACGTTTAGAAACAAACTATGGCTGCTTAACGGGAAAGGTGAGGTGGGGTGATGCATAGAACAAGGGTTTCAAATTCGCTCAGATACCGTTCCATACACCGAATATGTAATAGACAAGACGTACTCCTTGCTCAGTGAACTGGACTCAACACCCCCTATTCACCGCACAAGAATATATGTGACTAGTAAGAATCTTAAAACCTATGTATTGATATCTGTCTGGAAGTGAGTCAAGTGGGTGTAAAGCCGCATAAACACAGCCGTGAAAAGCAGCTGAACCCCATTATAAAAATAAATTACTTTTAAAAACCCGTAAAACAAAGACAGTGAAATAGAGAGAAATTCTTACAAAATTCGTTCAGAGGCTGTGACGCAACCTGGATTGACCATATCTAGACCCACAGCTGGATGAGACATAAGGGTAGACACTCTTGGGGCTGAAAGGTTGGGTGAGGTTGGGTGAGCAAACGCAGACCCTTTAAAGTAATACTGCCTGGTACCCATGCCATGGGTCCCAAATCTCCAGGTTCAAGGGCATCTTCCTACATCGAAAACATGCATGAGAAACCCAGAAGATGGTACACCGTGTGATTTTGAAAGGTTTCTAATACGCACCTCATTTCTCATCTCCTTGTGTTCGGGTTCGCCATTCCAGCTACTTTACTAACAATCTCCCTACTTGGAGAATCAGCACCTTTAACCTCCTGTTCCGTACAGGTTGCAATTTGTCCTGAGGATGAAAGGGAAGAGGGGCAACCAATGAGAGACTAGATCTAGGTGTTGGGACAGGCACAGGTCACTCTATTTTCCCATCAGGAAGAAGAATTAACCACAGGCTCAGCCTGCCACCCAGAAGCAGAATAGGGCCTGAGGGAATCCCGTGCTTTTGCGGCCAGCTCCCAAAAAGACAGTTGAAAAATGGAGCTCAGGGGCACTGCCATTCACAAACCTGCTGAGTTATAAATGATAACTCTCGTCCACAAATATATTGAAGGAAGGCAACGAAGAGGATTTGAAAGCAAGGCAGAATTGCAGGAAACAGGTTTCAGGAGGTAGATTCGAATCGCCTTTAAAGCACATGAAAAGTGGCAAAACGTCGACAATGATGCCCTTGTCCAAAAAGGGCGTATGCGTTTTTTCCTGAATATATTCAGGAAAAAACGCATACGCCCTTTTTGGCCAACCAAGCAACCTGGAAAGGCAAATCAGAGCTACAAGGAAGTCTCGCTTCCCATCGGTCAAAAGGGCCATGCTGCAAAAAGTGTCAAAACCAGAATTGCAGGACAGGCCATGGAGAAATGGCAGCCTTCCTACGCTGATGGGCGGGATGTAAATTGCCAACAGCCACTCTGGAGAAGTGTACGGTGTGTCCTGAAACATCGAAAAAACACAGCTTAGGGAGCATAGGGCACGTCCACTCATGGGCGTATAAATTGGGAAAACTAAAAATCAGCAAGACACAGGCACCCCAAAGTTTAGGGCTGCTCTGTTGACAAGAACCTCCACTTCATGACAACTTAAATATCCCAGGAAAGAGAAAAATGGATAAAGAAGTTGTGGTCCTTATGTAAAATGGAATATCACTCAGACATGAAATCAATGTCATAAGGCTAGTAGAAGCAAGATGAGTGGATTTAGGTACGACGATTCTAAGTGAAATAAGTCACACAGAAAAAGACACTTATCATAAGCTATCACTTATAGACGGAATGTAAAAACCGCTACACTTGAACTGAATTACAAAACAGAACAGAGTCACACGTTTAGAAAACAAACTATGGCTGCTTAACGGGAAAGGTGAGGTGGGGTGATGCATAGAACAAGGGTTTCAAATTCGCTCAGATACCGTTCCATACACCGAATATGTAATAGACAAGACGTACTCCTTGCTCAGTGAACTGGACTCAACACCCCCTATTCACCGCACAAGAATATATGTGACTAGTAAGAATCTTAAAACCTATGTATTGATATCTGTCTGGAAGTGAGTCAAGTGGGTGTAAAGCCGCATAAACACAGCCGTGAAAAGCATCTAAACCACATTATAAAAATAAATTCCTTTTAAAAACCCTTAAAATAAAGACAGTGAAAGAGAGAATTCTTATAAAATTCGTTCAGAGGCTGTGATGCAACCTGGATTGGCCATATCTAAACACACAGCTGGATGAGACATAAGGGTGGACAGTCTTGGGGTGAGAGGTTGGGTGAGGTTGGGTGAGCAAACGCAGACCCTTTAAAGTAATACTGCGTGGTACCCATCCCATGGGTCCCAAATCTCCAGGTTCAAGGGCATCTTCCTACATCGAAAACATGCATGAGAAACCCACATGATGGTACACCGTGTGATTTTGAAAGGTTTCTAAAACGCACCTCATTTCTCATCTCCTTGTGTTCGGGTTCGCCATTCCAGGTACTTTACTAACAATCTCCCTACTTGGAGAATCAGCACCTTTAACCTCCTGTTCCGTACAGGTTGCAATTTGTCCTGAGGATGAAAGGGAAGAGGGGCAACCAATGAGAGACTAGATCTAGGTGTTGGGACAGGCACAGGTCACTCTATTTTCCCATCAGGAAGAAGAATTAACCACAGGCTCAGCCTGCCGCCGGGAACCAGAATAGGGCCTGAGGCAATCCCATGCTTGTGCGGCCAGCTCCCAAAAAAGACAGTTGAAAAATGGAGCTCAGGGGCCCTGCCATTCACAAACCTGCTGAGTTATAAATGATAACTCTCGTCCACAAATATATTGAGGGAAGTCAACGAAGAGGATTTGAAAGCAAGGCAGAATTGCAGGAAACAGGTTTCAGGAGGTAGATTCGAATCGCCTTTAAAGCACATGAAAAGTGGCAAAACATCGACAATGATGCCCTTGGCCAAAAAGGGCGTATGCGTTTTTTCCTGAATATATTCAGGAAAAAACGCATACGCCCTTTTTGGCCAACCAAGCAACCTGGAAAGGCAAATCAGCGCTACAAGGAAGTTTCGCTTCCCATCGGTCAAAAGGGCCATGCTGCAAAAAGTGTCAAAACCAGAAATGCAGGACAGGCCATGGAGAAATGGCAGCCTTGCTACGCTGATGGGCGGGATGTAAATTGCCAACAGCCACTCTGGAGAAGTGTACGGTGTGTCCTGAAACATCGAAAAAACACAGCTTAGGGAGCATAGGGCACGTCCACTCATGGGCGTATAAATTGGGAAAACTAAAAATCAGCAAGACACAGGCACCCCAAAGTTTAGGGCTGCTCTGTTGACAAGAACCTCCACTTCATGACACCTTAAATATCCCAGGAAAGAGAAAAATGGTTAAAGAAGTTGTGGTCCTTATGTACAATGGAATATCACTCAGACATGAAATCAATGTTATAAGGCTAGTAGAAGCAAGATGAGTGGATTTAGGCACGACGATTCTAAGTGAAATAAGTCACACAGAAAAAGACACTTATCATAAGCTATCACTTATAGAGGGAATGTAAAAACCGCTACACTTGAACTGAATTACAAAACAGAACAGAGTCTCACGTTTAGAAAATACATTATGGCTGCTTAACGGGAAAGGTGAGGTGGGGTGATGCAAAAAACAAGGGTTTCAAATTCGCTCAGATACCGTTCCATACACCCAATATGTAATAGACAAGACCTACTCCTTGCTCAGTGAACTGGACTCAACACCCCCTATTCACCACACAAGAATATATGTGACTAGTAAGAATCATAAAACCTATGTATTGATATCTCTCTGGAAGTGAGTCAAGTGGTTGTAAAGCCTCATAAACACAGCCGTGAAAAGCAGCTAAACCCCATTATAAAAATAAATTCCTTTTAAAAACCCTTAAAATAAAGACAGTGAAAGAGAGAAATTCTTATAAAATTCGTTCAGAGGCTGTGATGCAACCTGGATTGTCCATATCTAAACACACAGCTGGATGAGACATAAGGGTGGACAGTCTTGGGGTTGAGAGTTTGGGTGAGGTTGGGTGAGCAAACGCAGACCCTTTAAAGTAATACTGCGTGGTACCCATCCCATGGGTCCCAAATCTCCAGGTTTAAGGGCATCTTCCTACATCGAAAACATGCATGAGAAACCCACATGATGGTACACCGTGTGATTTTGAAAGGTTTCTAAAACGCACCTCATTTCTCATCTCCTTGTGTTCGGGTTCGCCATTCCAGGTACTTTACTAACAATCTCCCTACTTGGAGAATCAGCACCTTTAACCTCCTGTTCCGTACAGGTTGCAATTTTTCCTGAGGATGAAAGGGAAGAGGGGCAACCAATGAGAGACTAGATCTAGGTGTTGGGACAGGCACAGGTCACTCTATTTTCCCATCAGGAAGAAGAATTAACCACAGGCTCAGCCTGCCGCCAGGAACCAGAATAGGGCCTGAGGCAATCCCATGCTTTTGCGGCCAGCTCCCAAAAAAGACAGTTGAAAAATGGAGCTCAGGGGCCCTGCCATTCACAAACCTGCTGAGTTATAAATGATAACTCTCGTCCACAAATATATTGAGGGAAGTCAACGAAGAGGATTTGAAAGCAAGGCAGAATTGCAGGAAACAGGTTTCAGGAGGTAGATTCGAATCGCCTTTAAAGCACATGAAAAGTGGCAAAACGTCGACAATGATGCCCTTGTCCAAAAAGGGCGTATGCGTTTTTTCCTGAATATATTCAGGAAAAAACGCATACGCCCTTTTTGGCCAACCAAGCAACCTGGAAAGGCAAATCAGCGCTACAAGGAAGTCTCGCTTCCCATCGGTCAAAAGGGCCATGCTGCAAAAAGTGTCAAAACCAGAAATGCAGGACAGGCCATGGAGAAATGGCAGCCTTGCTACGCTGATGGTCGGGATGTAAATTGCCAACAGCCACTCTGGAGAAGTGTACGGTGTGTCCTGAAACATCGAAAAAACACAGCTTAGGGAGCATAGGGCACGTCCACACATGGGCGTATAAATTGGGAAAACTAAAAATCAGAAACACACAGGCACCCCAAAGTTTAGGGTTGCTCTGTTGACAAGAACCTCCACTTCATGACACCTTAAATATCCCAGGAAAGAGAAAAATGGATAAAGAAGTTGTGGTCCTTATGTACAATGGAATATCACTCAGACATGCAATCAATGTCATAAGGCTAGTAGAAGCAAGATGAATGGACTTAGGTACGACGATTCTAAGTGAAATAAGTCACACAGAAAAAGACACTTATCATAAGCTATCACTTATAGAGGGAATGTAAAAACCGCTACACTTGAACTGAATTACAAAACAGAACAGAGTCACACGTTTAGAAAACACACTATGGCTGCTTAACGGGAAAGGTGAGGTGGGGTGATGCATAAAACAAGGGTTTCAAATCCGCTCAGATACCGATCCATACACCCAATATGTAATAGACATGACCTACTCCTTGCTCAGTGAACTGGACTCAACACCCCCTATTCACCGCACAAGAATATATGTGACTAGTAAGAATCTTAAAACCTATGTATTGATATCTGTCTGGAAGTGAGTCAAGTGGGTGTAAAGCCGCATAAACACAGCCGTGAAAAGCAGCTAAACCCCATTATAAAAATAAATTACATTTAGAAACCCATAAAACAAAGACAGTGAAAGAGAGAGAAATTCTTACAAAATTCGTTCAGAGGCTGTGATGCAACCTGGTTTGACCATATCTAGACCCACAGCTGGATGAGACATAAGGGTGGACACTCTTGGGGCTGAAAGGTTGGGTGAGGTTGGGTGAGCAAACGCAGACCCTTTAAAGTAATACTGCCTGGTACCCATCCCATGGGTCCCAAAACTCCAGGTTCAAAGGCATCTTCCTACATCGAAAACATGCATGAGAAACCCAGAAGATGGTACACCGTGTGATTTTGAAAGGTTTCTATTACGCACCTCATTTCTCATCTCCTTGTGCTCGGGTTCGCCATTCCAGCTACTTTACTAGCAATCTCCCTACTTGGAGAATCAGCACGTTTAACCTCCTGTTCCCTACAGGTTGCAATTTGTCCTGAGGATGAACGGGAAGAGGGGCAACCAATGAGAGACTAGATCTAGGTGTTGGGACAGGCACAGGTCACTCTATTTTCCCATCAGGTAGAAGAAGTAACCACAGGCTCAGCCTGCCGCTCAGAAGCAGAATAGGGCCTGAGGCAATCCCGCGCTTTTGCGGCCAGCTCCCAAAAAAGCCAGTTGAAAAATGGAGCTCAGGGACACTGCAATTCACAAACCCGCAGAGTTATAAATGATAACTCTCATCCACAGATATATTGAGGGAAGGCAACGAAGAGGATTTGAAAGCAAGGCAGAATTGCAGGAAACAGATTTCAGGAGGTAGATTCAAATCGCTTTTAAAGCACATGAAAAGCGGCAAAACGTCGACAATGATGCCCTTGGCCAAAAAGGGCGTATGCGTTTTTTCCTGAATATATTCAGGAAAAAACGCATACGCCCTTTTTGGCCAACCAAGCAACCTGGAAAGGCAAATCAGCGCTACAAGAAGTCTCGCTTCCCATTGGTCAAAAGGGTCATGCTGCAAAATGTGTCAAAACCAGAAATGCAGGACAGGCCATGGAGAAATGGCAGCCTTGCTACGCTGATGGGCGGGATGTAAATTGCCAACAGCCACTCTGGAGAAGTGTACGGTGTGTCCTGAAACATCGAAAAAACACAGCTTAGGGAGCATAGGGCACGTCCACTCATGGGCGTATAAATTGGGAAAACTAAAAATCAGCAAGACACAGGCACCCCAAAGTTTAGGGCTTCTCTGTTGACAAGAACCTCCACTTCATAACACCTTAAATATCCCAGGAAAGAGAAAAAAGGATAAAGAAGTTGTGGTCCTTATGTACAATGGAATATCACTCAGACATGAAATCAATGTCATAAGGCTAGTAGAAGCAAGATGAGTGGACTTAGGTACGACGATTCTAAGTGAAATAAGTCACACAGAAAAAGACACTTATCATAAGCTATCACTTATAGAGGGAATGTAAAAACCGCTACACTTGAACTGAATTACAAAAGAGAACAGAGTCACACGTTTAGAAAACACACTATGGCTGCTTAACGGGAAAGGTGAGGTGGGGTGATGCATAAAACAAGGGTTTCAAATTCGCTCAGATACCGTTCCATACACCCAATATGTAATAGACAAGACCTACTCCTTGCTCAGTGAACTGGACTCAACACCCCCTATTCACCGCACAAGAATATATGTGAGTAGTAAGAATCTTAAAACCTATGTATTGATATCTGTCTGGAAGTGAGTCAAGTGGGTGTAAAGCCGCATAAACAAAGCCATGAAAAGCAGCTAAACCCCATTATAAAAATAAATTACTTTTAAAAACCCGTAAAACAAAGACAGTGAAATAGAGAGAAATTCTTACAAAATTCGTTCAGAGGCTGTGATGCAACCTGGATTGACCATATCTAGACCCACAGCTGGATGAGACATAAGGGTAGACACTCTTGGGGCTGAAAGGTTGGGTGAGGTTGGGTGAGCAAACGCAGACCCTTTAAAGTAATACTGCCTGGTACCCATGCCATGGGTCCCAAATCTCCAGGTTCAAGGGCATCTTCCTACATCGAAAACATGCATGAGAAACCCAGAAGATGGTACACCGTGTGATTTTGAAAGGATTCTAATACGCACCTCATTTCTCATCTCCTTGTGTTCGGGTTCGCCATTCCAGCTACTTTACTAACAATCTCCCTACTTGGAGAATCAGCACCTTTAACCTCCTGTTCCGTACAGGTTGCAATTTGTCCTGAGGATGAAAGGGAAGAGGGGCAACCAATGAGAGACTAGATCTAGGTGTTGGGACAGGCACAGGTCACTCTATTTTCCCATCAGGAAGAAGAATTAACCACAGGCTCAGCCTGCCACCCAGAAGCAGAATAGGGCCTGAGGGAATCCCGTGCTTTTGCGGCCAGCTCCCAAAAAGACAGTTGAAAAATGGAGCTCAGGGGCACTGCCATTCACAAACCTGCTGAGTTATAAATGATAACTCTCGTCCACAAATATATTGAAGGAAGGCAACGAAGAGGATTTGAAAGCAAGGCAGAATTGCAGGAAACAGGTTTCAGGAGGTAGATTCGAATCGCCTTTAAAGCACATGAAAAGTGGCAAAACGTCGACAATGATGCCCTTGTCCAAAAAGGGCGTATGCGTTTTTTCCTGAATATATTCAGGAAAAAACGCATACGCCCTTTTTGGCCAACCAAGCAACCTGGAAAGGCAAATCAGAGCTACAAGGAAGTCTCGCTTCCCATCGGTCAAAAGGGCCATGCTGCAAAAAGTGTCAAAACCAGAAATGCAGGACAGGCCATGGAGAAATGGCAGCCTTCCTACGCTGATGGGCGGGATGTAAATTGCCAACAGCCACTCTGGAGAAGTGTACGGTGTGTCCTGAAACATCGAAAAAACACAGCTTAGGGAGCATAGGGCACGTCCACTCATGGGCGTATAAATTGGGAAAACTAAAAATCAGCAAGACACAGGCACCCCAAAGTTTAGGGCTGCTCTGTTGACAAGAACCTCCACTTCATGACAACTTAAATATCCCAGGAAAGAGAAAAATGGATAAAGAAGTTGTGGTCCTTATGTAAAATGGAATATCACTCAGACATGAAATCAATGTCATAAGGCTAGTAGAAGCAAGATGAGTGGATTTAGGTACGACGATTCTAAGTGAAATAAGTCACACAGAAAAAGACACTTATCATAAGCTATCACTTATAGAGGGAATGTAAAAACCGCTACACTTGAACTGAATTACAAAACAGAACAGAGTCACACGTTTAGAAAACAAACTATGGCTGCTTAACGGGAAAGGTGAGGTGGGGTGATGCATAGAACAAGGGTTTCAAATTCGCTCAGATACCGTTCCATACACCGAATATATAATAGACAAGACGTACTCCTTGCTCAGTGAACTGGACTCAACACCCCCTATTCACCGCACAAGAATATATGTGACTAGTAAGAATCTTAAAACCTATGTATTGATATCTGTCTGGAAGTGAGTCAAGTGGGTGTAAAGCCGCATAAACACAGCCGTGAAAAGCAGCTAAACCACATTATAAAAATAAATTCCTTTTAAAAACCCTTAAAATAAAGACAGTGAAAGAGAGAATTCTTATAAAATTCGTTCAGAGGCTGTGATGCAACCTGGATTGGCCATATCTAAACACACAGCTGGATGAGACATAAGGGTGGACAGTCTTGGGGTTGAGAGGTTGGGTGAGGTTGGGTGAGCAAACGCAGACCCTTTAAAGTAATACTGCGTGGTACCCATCCCATGGGTCCCAAATCTCCAGGTTCAAGGGCATCTTCCTACATCGAAAACATGCATGAGAAACCCACATGATGGTACACCGTGTGATTTTGAAAGGTTTCTAAAACGCACCTCATTTCTCATCTCCTTGTGTTCGGGTTCGCCATTCCAGGTACTTTACTAACAATCTCCCTACTTGGAGAATCAGCACCTTTAACCTCCTGTTCCGTACAGGTTGCAATTTGTCCTGAGGATGAAAGGGAAGGGGGGCAACCAATGAGAGACTAGATCTAGGTGTTGGGACAGGCACAGGTCACTCTATTTTCCCATCAGGAAGAAGAATTAACCACAGGCTCAGCCTGCCGCCGGGAACCAGAATAGGGCCTGAGGCAATCCCATGCTTTTGCGGCCAGCTCCCAAAAAAGACAGTTGAAAAATGGAGCTCAGGGGCCCTGCCATTCACAAACCTGCTGAGTTATAAATGATAACTCTCGTCCACAAATATATTGAGGGAAGTCAACGAAGAGGATTTGAAAGCAAGGCAGAATTGCAGGAAACAGGTTTCAGGAGGTAGATTCGAATCGCCTTTAAAGCACATGAAAAGTGGCAAAACATCGACAATGATGCCCTTGGCCAAAAAGGGCGTATGCGTTTTTTCCTGAATATATTCAGGAAAAAACGCATACGCCCTTTTTGGCCAACCAAGCAACCTGGAAAGGCAAATCAGCGCTACAAGGAAGTTTCGCTTCCCATCGGTCAAAAGGGCCATGCTGCAAAAAGTGTCAAAACCAGAAATGCAGGACAGGCCATGGAGAAATGGCAGCCTTGCTACGCTGATGGGCGGGATGTAAATTGCCAACAGCCACTCTGGAGAAGTGTACGGTGTGTCCTGAAACATCGAAAAAACACAGCTTAGGGAGCATAGGGCACGTCCACTCATGGGCGTATAAATTGGGAAAACTAAAAATCAGCAAGACACAGGCACCCCAAAGTTTAGGGCTGCTCTGTTGACAAGAACCTCCACTTCATGACACCTTAAATATCCCAGGAAAGAGAAAAATGGTTAAAGAAGTTGTGGTCCTTATGTACAATGGAATATCACTCAGACATGAAATCAATGTTATAAGGCTAGTAGAAGCAAGATGAGTGGATTTAGGCACGACGATTCTAAGTGAAATAAGTCACACAGAAAAAGACACTTATCATAAGCTATCACTTATAGAGGGAATGTAAAAACCGCTACACTTGAACTGAATTACAAAACAGAACAGAGTCTCACGTTTAGAAAATACATTATGGCTGCTTAACGGGAAAGGTGAGGTGGGGTGATGCATAAAACAAGGGTTTCAAATTCGCTCAGATACCGTTCCATACACCCAATATGTAATAGACAAGACCTACTCCTTGCTCAGTGAACTGGACTCAACACCCCCTATTCACCACACAAGAATATATGTGACTAGTAAGAATCATAAAACCTATGTATTGATATCTGTCTGGAAGTGAGTCAAGTGGTTGTAAAGCCTCATAAACACAGCCGTGAAAAGCAGCTAAACCCCATTATAAAAATAAATTCCTTTTAAAAACCCTTAAAATAAAGACAGTGAAAGAGAGAAATTCTTATAAAATTCGTTCAGAGGCTGTGATGCAACCTGGATTGTCCATATCTAAACACACAGCTGGATGAGACATAAGGGTGGACAGTCTTGGGGTTGAGAGTTTGGGTGAGGTTGGGTGAGCAAACGCAGACCCTTTAAAGTAATACTGCGTGGTACCCATCCCATGGGTCCCAAATCTCCAGGTTTAAGGGCATCTTCCTACATCGAAAACATGCATGAGAAACCCACATGATGGTACACCGTGTGATTTTGAAAGGTTTCTAAAACGCACCTCATTTCTCATCTCCTTGTGTTCGGGTTCGCCATTCCAGGTACTTTACTAACAATCTCCCTACTTGGAGAATCAGCACCTTTAACCTCCTGTTCCGTACAGGTTGCAATTTTTCCTGAGGATGGAAGGGAAGAGGGGCAACCAATGAGAGACTAGATCTAGGTGTTGGGACAGGCACAGGTCACTCTATTTTCCCATCAGGAAGAAGAATTAACCACAGGCTCAGCCTGCCGCCAGGAACCAGAATAGGGCCTGAGGCAATCCCATGCTTTTGCGGCCAGCTCCCAAAAAAGACAGTTGAAAAATGGAGCTCAGGGGCCCTGCCATTCACAAACCTGCTGAGTTATAAATGATAACTCTCGTCCACAAATATATTGAGGGAAGTCAACGAAGAGGATTTGAAAGCAAGGCAGAATTGCAGGAAACAAGTTTCAGGAGGTAGATTCGAATCGCCTTTAAAGCACATGAAAAGTGGCAAAACATCGACAATGATGCCCTTGGCCAAAAAGGGCTTATGCGTTTTTTCCTGAGTATATTCAGGAAAACACGCATACGCCCTTTTTGGCCAACCAAGCAACCTGGAAAGGCAAATCAGCGCTACAAAGAAGTCTCGCTTCCCATCGGTCAAAAGGGTGATGCTGCAAAAAGTTTCAATACCAGAAATGCAGGACAGTCAATGGAGAAATGGCAGCCTTGCTACGCTGATGGGCGGGATGTAAATTGCCAACAGCCACTCTGGAGAAGTGTACGGTGTGTCCTGAAACATCGAAAAAACACAGCTTAGAAGCATAGGGCACGTCCACTCATGGGCGTTTAAATTAGGAAAACTAAAAATCAGCAAGACACAGGCACCCCAAAGTTTAGGGCCTCTCTGTTGACAAGAACCTCCACTTCATGACACCTTAAATATCCCAGGAAAGAGAAAAATGGATAAAGAAGTTGTGGTCCTTATGTACAATGGAATATCACTCAGACATGAAATCAATGTCATAAGGCTAGTAGAAGCAAGATGAGTGGATTTAGGTACAACGATTCTAAGTGAAATATGTCACACAGAAAAAGACACTTATCATAAGCTATCATTTATAGAGGGAATGTAAAAACCGCTACACTTGAACTGAATTACAAAACAGAACAGTCACACGTTTAGAAAACACACTATGGCTGCTTAACGGGAAAGGTGAGGTTGGGTGATGCATAAAACAAGGGTTTCAAATTCGCTCAGATACCGTTCCATACTCCCAATATGTAATACACAAGACCTACTCCTTGCTCAGTGAACTGGACTCAACACCCCCTATTCACCGCAGAAGAATATATGTGACTAGTAAGAATCTTAAAACCTATGTATTGATATCTGTCTGGAAGTGAGTCCAGTGGGTGTAAAGCCGCATAAACACAGCCATGAAAAGCAGCTAAACCCCATTATAAAAATAAATTACTTTTAAAAACCCGTAAAACAAAGACAGTGAAAGAGAGAGAAATTCTTTCAAAATTGGTTCAGGGGCTGTGATGCAACCTGGATTGACCATATCTAGACCCACAGCTGAATGAGACATAAGGGTGGACACTCTTGGGGCTGAGAGGTTGTGTGAGGTTGGGTGAGCAAACGCAGACCCTTTAAAGTAATACTGCCTGGTACCCATCCCATGGGTCCCAAATCTCCAGGTTTAAGGGCATCTTCCTACATCGAAAACATGCATGAGAAACCCAGAAGATGGTACACCGTGTGATTTTGAAAGGTTTCTAAAAGGCACCACATTTCTCATCTCCTTGTGTTCGGGTTCGCCATTCCAGCTACTTTACTAGCAATCTCCCTACTTGGAGAATCAGCACGTTTAACCTCCTGTTCCCTACAGGTTGCAATTTGTCCTGAGGATGAACGGGAAGAGGGGCAACCAATGAGAGACTAGATCTAGGTGTTGGGACAGGCACAGGTCACTCTATTTTCCCATCAGGTAGAAGAAGTAACCACAGGCTCAGCCTGCCGCTCAGAAGCAGAATAGGGCCTGAGGCAATCCCGCGCTTTTGCGGCCAGCTCCCAAAAAAGCCAGTTGAAAAATGGAGCTCAGGGACACTGCAATTCACAAACCCGCAGAGTTATAAATGATAACTCTCATCCACAGATATATTGAGGGAAGGCAACGAAGAGGATTTGAAAGCAAGGCAGAATTGCAGGAAACAGATTTCAGGAGGTAGATTCAAATCGCTTTTAAAGCACATGAAAAGCGGCAAAACGTCGACAATGATGCCCTTGGCCAAAAAGGGCGTATGCGTTTTTTCCTGAATATATTCAGGAAAAAACGCATACGCCCTTTTTGGCCAACCAAGCAACCTGGAAAGGCAAATCAGCGCTACAAGAAGTCTCGCTTCCCATTGGTCAAAAGGGTCATGCTGCAAAATGTGTCAAAACCAGAAATGCAGGACAGGCCATGGAGAAATGGCAGCCTTGCTACGCTGATGGGCGGGATGTAAATTGCCAACAGCCACTCTGGAGAAGTGTACGGTGTGTCCTGAAACATCGAAAAAACACAGCTTAGGGAGCATAGGGCACGTCCACTCATCGGCGTATAAATTGGGAAAACTAAAAATCAGCAAGACACAGGCACCCCAAAGTTTAGGGCTTCTCTGTTGACAAGAACCTCCACTTCATAACACCTTAAATATCCCAGGAAAGAGAAAAAAGGATAAAGAAGTTGTGGTCCTTATGTACAATGGAATATCACTCAGACATGAAATCAATGTCATAAGGCTAGTAGAAGCAAGATGAGTGGACTTAGGTACGACGATTCTAAGTGAAATAAGTCACACAGAAAAAGACACTTATCATAAGCTATCACTTATAGAGGGAATGTAAAAACCGCTACACTTGAACTGAATTACAAAAGAGAACAGAGTCACTCGTTTAGAAAACACACTATGGCTGCTTAACGGGAAAGGTGAGGTGGGGTGATGCATAAAACAAGGGTTTCAAATTCGCTCAGATACCGTTCCATACACCCAATATGTAATAGACAAGACCTACTCCTTGCTCAGTGAACTGGACTCAACACCCCCTATTCACCGCACAAGAATATATGTGAGTAGTAAGAATCTTAAAACCTATGTATTGATATCTGTCTGGAAGTGAGTCAAGTGGGTGTAAAGCCGCATAAACAAAGCCATGAAAAGCAGCTAAACCCCATTATAAAAATAAATTACTTTTAAAAACCCGTAAAACAAAGACAGTGAAATAGAGAGAAATTCTTACAAAATTCGTTCAGAGGCTGTGATGCAACCTGGATTGACCATATCTAGACCCACAGCTGGATGAGACATAAGGGTAGACACTCTTGGGGCTGAAAGGTTGGGTGAGGTTGGGTGAGCAAACGCAGACCCTTTAAAGTAATACTGCCTGGTACCCATGCCATTGGTCCCAAATCTCCAGGTTCAAGGGCATCTTCCTACATCGAAAACATGCATGAGAAACCCAGAAGATGGTACACCGTGTGATTTTGAAAGGTTTCTAATACGCACCTCATTTCTCATCTCCTTGTGTTCGGGTTCGCCATTCCAGCTACTTTACTAACAATCTCCCTACTTGGAGAATCAGCACCTTTAACCTCCTGTTCCGTACAGGTTGCAATTTGTCCTGAGGATGAAAGGGAAGAGGGGCAACCAATGAGAGACTAGATCTAGGTGTTGGGACAGGCACAGGTCACTCTATTTTCCCATCAGGAAGAAGAATTAACCACAGGCTCAGCCTGCCACCCAGAAGCAGAATAGGGCCTGAGGGAATCCCGTGCTTTTGCGGCCAGCTCCCAAAAAGACAGTTGAAAAATGGAGCTCAGGGGCACTGCCATTCACAAACCTGCTGAGTTATAAATGATAACTCTCGTCCACAAATATATTGAAGGAAGGCAACGAAGAGGATTTGAAAGCAAGGCAGAATTGCAGGAAACAGGTTTCAGGAGGTAGATTCGAATCGCCTTTAAAGCACATGAAAAGTGGCAAAACGTCGACAATGATGCCCTTGTCCAAAAAGGGCGTATGCGTTTTTTCCTGAATATATTCAGGAAAAAACGCATACGCCCTTTTTGGCCAACCAAGCAACCTGGAAAGGCAAATCAGAGCTACAAGGAAGTCTCGCTTCCCATCGGTCAAAAGGGCCATGCTGCAAAAAGTGTCAAAACCAGAAATGCAGGACAGGCCATGGAGAAATGGCAGCCTTCCTACGCTGATGGGCGGGATGTAAATTGCCAACAGCCACTCTGGAGAAGTGTACGGTGTGTCCTGAAACATCGAAAAAACACAGCTTAGGGAGCATAGGGCACGTCCACTCATGGGCGTATAAATTGGGAAAACTAAAAATCAGCAAGACACAGGCACCCCAAAGTTTAGGGCTGCTCTGTTGACAAGAACCTCCACTTCATGACAACTTAAATATCCCAGGAAAGAGAAAAATGGATAAAGAAGTTGTGGTCCTTATGTAAAATGGAATATCACTCAGACATGAAATCAATGTCATAAGGCTAGTAGAAGCAAGATGAGTGGATTTAGGTACGACGATTCTAAGTGAAATAAGTCACACAGAAAAAGACACTTATCATAAGCTATCACTTATAGAGGGAATGTAAAAACCGCTACACTTGAACTGAATTACAAAACAGAACAGAGTCACACGTTTAGAAAACAAACTATGGCTGCTTAACGGGAAAGGTGAGGTGGGGTGATGCATAGAACAAGGGTTTCAAATTCGCTCAGATACCGTTCCATACACCGAATATGTAATAGACAAGACGTACTCCTTGCTCAGTGAACTGGACTCAACACCCCCTATTCACCGCACAAGAATATATGTGACTAGTAAGAATCTTAAAACCTATGTATTGATATCTGTCTGGAAGTGAGTCAAGTGGGTGTAAAGCCGCATAAACACAGCCGTGAAAAGCAGCTAAACCACATTATAAAAATAAATTCCTTTTAAAAACCCTTAAAATAAAGACAGTGAAAGAGAGAATTCTTATAAAATTCGTTCAGAGGCTGTGATGCAACCTGGATTGGCCATATCTAAACACACAGCTGGATGAGACATAAGGGTGGACAGTCTTGGGGTTGAGAGGTTGGGTGAGGTTGGGTGAGCAAACGCAGACCCTTTAAAGTAATACTGCTTGGTACCCATCCCATGGGTCCCAAATCTCCAGGTTCAAGGCCATCTTCCTACATCGAAAACATGCATGAGAAACCCACATGATGGTACACCGTGTGATTTTGAAAGGTTTCTAAAACGCACCTCATTTCTCATCTCCTTGTGTTCGGGTTCGCCATTCCAGGTACTTTACTAACAATCTCCCTACTTGGAGAATCAGCACCTTTAACCTCCTGTTCCGTACAGGTTGCAATTTGTCCTGAGGATGAAAGGGAAGAGGGGCAACCAATGAGAGACTAGATCTAGGTGTTGGGACAGGCACAGGTCACTCTATTTTCCCATCAGGAAGAAGAATTAACCACAGGCTCAGCCTGCCGCCGGGAACCAGAATAGGGCCTGAGGCAATCCCATGCTTTTGCGGCCAGCTCCCAAAAAAGACAGTTGAAAAATGGAGCTCAGGGGCCCTGCCATTCACAAACCTGCTGAGTTATAAATGATAACTCTCGTCCACAAATATATTGAGGGAAGTCAACGAAGAGGATTTGAAAGCAAGGCAGAATTGCAGGAAACAGGTTTCAGGAGGTAGATTCGAATCGCCTTTAAAGCACATGAAAAGTGGCAAAACATCGACAATGATGCCCTTGGCCAAAAAGGGCGTATGCGTTTTTTCCTGAATATATTCAGGAAAAAACGCATACGCCCTTTTTGGCCAACCAAGCAACCTGGAAAGGCAAATCAGAGCTACAAGGAAGTTTCGCTTCCCATCGGTCAAAAGGGCCATGCTGCAAAAAGTGTCAAAACCAGAAATGCAGGACAGGCCATGGAGAAATGGCAGCCTTGCTACGCTGATGGGCGGGATGTAAATTGCCAACAGCCACTCTGGAGAAGTGTACGGTGTGTCCTGAAACATCGAAAAAACACAGCTTAGGGAGCATAGGGCACGTCCACTCATGGGCGTATAAATAGGGAAAACTAAAAATCAGCAAGACACAGGCACCCCAAAGTTTAGGGCTGCTCTGTTGACAAGAACCTCCACTTCATGACACCTTAAATATCCCAGGAAAGAGAAAAATGGTTAAAGAAGTTGTGGTCCTTATGTACAATGGAATATCACTCAGACATGAAATCAATGTTATAAGGCTAGTAGAAGAAAGATGAGTGGATTTAGGCACGACGATTCTAAGTGAAATAAGTCACACAGAAAAAGACACTTATCATAAGCTATCACTTATAGAGGGAATGTAAAAACCGCTACACTTGAACTGAATTACAAAACAGAACAGAGTCTCACGTTTAGAAAATACATTATGGCTGCTTAACGGGAAAGGTGAGGTGGGGTGATGCATAAAACAAGGGTTTCAAATTCGCTCAGATACCGTTCCATACACCGAATATGTAATAGACAAGACCTACTCCTTGCTCAGTGAACTGGACTGAACACCCCCTATTCACCGCACAAGAATATATGTGAGTAGTAAGAATCTTAAAACCTATGTATTGATATCTGTCTGGAAGTGAGTCAAGTGGGTGTAAAGCCGCATAAACACAGCCGTGAAAAGCAGCTAAACCCCATTATAAAAATAAATTACTTTTAAAAACCCTTAAAATAAAGACAGTGAAAGAGAGAAATTCTTACAAAATTCGTTCAGAGGCTGTGATACAACCTGGATTGACCATATCTAGACCCACAGCTGGATGAGACATAAGGGCGGAAACTCTTGGGGCTGAGAGGTTGGGTGAGGTTGGGTGAGCAAACGCAGACCCTTTAAAGTAATACTGCGTGGTACCCATGCCATGGGTCCCAAATCTCCAGGTTTGAGGGCATCTTCCTACATCGAAAACATGCATGAGAAACCCACATGATGGTACACCGTGTGATTTTGAAAGGTTTCTAAAACGCACCTCATTTCTCATCTCCTTGTGTTCGGGTTCGCCATTCCAGGTACTTTACTAACAATCTCCCTACTTGGAGAATCAGCACCTTTAACCTCCTGTTCCGTACAGGTTGCAATTTTTCCTGAGGATGAAAGGGAAGAGGGGCAACCAATGAGAGACTAGATCTAGGTGTTGGGACAGGCACAGGTCACTCTATTTTCCCATCAGGAAGAATAATTAACCACAGGCTCAGCCTGCCGCCGGGAACCAGAATAGGGCCTGAGGCAATCCCATGCTTTTGCGGCCAGCTCCCAAAAAAGACAGTTGAAAAATGGAGCTCAGGGGCCCTGCCATTCACAAACCTGCTGAGTTATAAATGATAACTCCCGTCCACAAATATATTGAGGGAAGTCAACGAAGAGGATTTGAAAGCAAGGCAGAATTGCAGGAAACAGATTTCAGGAGGTAGATTCGAATCGCCTTTAAAGCACATGAAAAGTGGCAAAACATCGACAATGATGCCCTTGGCCAAAAAGGGCTTATGCGTTTTTTCCTGAGTATATTCAGGAAAACACGCATACGCCCTTTTTGGCCAACCAAGCAACCTGGAAAGGCAAATCAGCGCTACAAAGAAGTCTCGCTTCCCATCGGTCAAAAGGGCCATGCTGCAAAAAGTTTCAATACCAGAAATGCAGGACAGTCAATGGAGAAATGGCAGCCTTGCTACGCTGATGGGCGGGATGTAAATTGCCAAAAGCCACTCTGGAGAAGTGTACGGTGTGTCCTGAAACATCGAAAAAACACAGCTTAGGGGGCATAGGGCACGTCCACTCATGGGCGTATAAATTAGGAAAACTAAAAATCAGCAAGACACAGGCACCCCAAAGTTTAGGGCCTCTCTGTTGACAAGAACCTCCACTTCATGACACCTTAAATATCCCAGGAAAGAGAAAAATGGATAAAGAAGTTGTGGTCCTTATGTACAATGGAATATCACTCAGACATGAAATCAATGTCATAAGGCTAGTAGAAGCAAGATGAGTGGATTTAGGTACAACGATTCTAAGTGAAATAAGTCACACAGAAAAAGACACTTATCATAAGCTATCATTTATAGAGGGAATGTAAAAACCGCTACACTTGAACTGAATTACAAAACAGAACAGAGTCACACGTTTAGAAAACACACTATGGCTGCTTAACGGGAAAGGTGAGGTTGGGTGATGCATAAAACAAGGGTTTCAAATTCGCTCAGATACCTTTCCATACACCCAATATGTAATACACAAGACCTACTCCTTGCTCAGTGAACTGGACTCAACACCCCCTATTCACCGCAGAAGAATATATGTGACTAGTAAGAATTTTAAAATCTATGTATTGATATCTGTCTGGAAGTGAGTCCAGTGGGTGTAAAGCCGCATAAACACAGCCGTGAAAAGCAGCTAAACCCCATTATAAAAATAAATTACTTTTAAAAACCCGTAAAACAAAGACAGTGAAAGAGAGAGAAATTCTTTCAAAATTGGTTCAGGGGCTGTGATGCAACCTGGATTGACCATATCTAGACCCACAGCTGAATGAGACATAAGGGTGGACAATCTTGGGGCTGAGAGGATGTGTGAGGTTGGGTGAGCAAACGCAGACCCTTTAAAGTAATACTGCCTGGTACCCATCCCATGGGTCCCAAATCTCCAGGTTTAAGGGCATCTTCCTACATCGAAAACATGCATGAGAAACCCAGAAGATGGTACACCGTGTGATTTTGAAAGGTTTCTAAAAGGCACCACATTTCTCATCTCCTTGTGTTCGGGTTCGCCATTCCAGCTACTTTACTAGCAATCTCCCTACTTGGAGAAAAAGCACCTTTAACCTCTTGTTCCGTACAGGTTGCAATTTGTCCTGAGTATAAAAGGGAAGAGGGGCAACCAATGAGAGACTAGATCTAGGTGTTGGGACAGGCACAGGTCACTCTATTTTCCCATCAGGAAGAAGAATTAACCACAGGCTCAGCCTGCCGCCCAGAAGCAGAATAGGGCCTGAGGCAATCCCGCGCTTTTGCGGCCAGCACCCAAAAAAGCGAATTGAAAAATGGAGCCCACGGACACTGCCCTTCACAAACCCGCAGAGTTATAAATGATAACTCTCGTCCACAAATATATTGAGGGAAGGCAACGAAGAGGATTTGAAAGCAAGGCAGAATTGCAGGAAACAGGTTTCAGGAGGTAGATTCGAATCGCCTTTAAAGCACATGAAAAGTGGCAAAACATCGACAATGATGCCCTTGGCCAAAAAGGGCGTATGCGTTTTTTCCTGAATATATTCAGGAAAAAACGCATACGCCCTTTTTGGCCAACCAAGCAACCTGGAAAGGCAAATCATCGCTACAAGGAAGTCTCGCTTCCCATCGGTCAAAAGGGCCATGCTGCAAAAAGTGTCAAAACCAGAAATGCAGGACAGGCCATGGAGAAATGGCAGCCTTGCTACGCTGATGGTCGGGATGTAAATTGCCAACAGCCACTCTGGAGAAGTGTACGGTGTGTCCTGAAACATCGAAAAAACACAGCTTAGGGAGCATAGGGCACGTCCACACATGGGCGTATAAATTGGGAAAACTAAAAATCAGAAACACACAGGCACCCCAAAGTTTAGGGTTGCTCTGTTGACAAGAACCTCCACTTCATGACACCTTAAATATCCCAGGAAAGAGAAAAATGGATAAAGAAGTTGTGGTCCTTATGTACAATGGAATATCACTCAGACATGCAATCAATGTCATAAGGCTAGTAGAAGCAAGATGAATGGACTTAGGTACGACGATTCTAAGTGAAATAAGTCACACAGAAAAAGACACTTATCATAAGCTATCACTTATAGAGGGAATGTAAAAACCGCTACACTTGAACTGAATTACAAAACAGAACAGAGTCACACGTTTAGAAAACACACTATGGCAGCTTAACGGGAAAGGTGAGGTGGGGTGATGCATAAAACAAGGGTTTCAAATCCGCTCAGATACCGTTCCATACACGCAATATGTAATAGACAAGACCTACTCCTTGCTCAGTGAACTGGACTCAACACCCCCTATTCACCGCACAAGAATATATGTGACTAGTAATAATCTTAAAACCTATGTATTGATATCTGTCTGGAAGTGAGTCAAGTGGGTGTAAAGCCGCATAAACACAGCCGTGAAAAGCAGCTAAACCCCATTATATAAATAAATTACATTTAGAAACCCATAAAACAAAGACAGTGAAAGAGAGAGAAATTCTTACAAAATTCGTTCAGAGGCTGTGATGCAACCTGGGTTGACCATATCTAGACCCACAGCTGGATGAGACATAAGGGTGGACACTCTTGGGGCTGAAAGGTTGGGTGAGGTTGGGTGAGCAAACGCAGACCCTTTAAAGTAATACTGCCTGGTACCCATCCCATGGGTCCCAAAACTCCAGGTTCAAAGGCATCTTCCTACATCGAAAACATGCATGAGAAACCCAGAAGATGGTACACCGTGTGATTTTGAAAGGTTTCTATTACGCACCTCATTTCTCATCTCCTTGTGCTCGGGTTCGCCATTCCAGCTACTTTACTAGCAATCTCCCTACTTGGAGAATCAGTACGTTTAACCTCCTGTTCCCTACAGGTTGCAATTTGTCCTGAGGATGAACGGGAAGAGGGGCAACCAATGAGAGACTAGATCTAGGTGTTGGGACAGGCACAGGTCACTCTATTTTCCCATCAGGTAGAAGAAGTAACCACAGGCTCAGCCTGCCGCTCAGAAGCAGAATAGGGCCTGAGGCAATCCCACGCTTTTGCGGCCAGCTCCCAAAAAAGCCAGTTGAAAAATGGAGCTCAGGGACACTGCAATTCACAAACCCGCAGAGTTATAAATGATAACTCTCATCCACAGATATATTGAGGGAAGGCAACGAAGAGGATTTGAAAGCAAGGCAGAATTGCAGGAAACAGGTTTCAGGAGGTAGATTCGAATCGCCTTTAAAGCACATGAAAAGTGGCAAAACTTCGACAATGATGCCCTTGTCCAAAAAGTTCGTATGCGTTTTTTCCTGAATATATTCAGGAAAAAACGCATACGCCCTTTTTGGCCAACCAAGCAACCTGGAAAGGCAAATCAGAGCTACAAGGAAGTCTCGCTTCCCATCGGTCAAAAGGGCCATGCTGCAAAAAGTGTCAAAACCAGAAATGCAGGACAGGCCATGGAGAAATGGCAGCCTTCCTACGCTGATGGGCGGGATGTAAATTGCCAACAGCCACTCTGGAGAAGTGTACGGTGTGTCCTGAAACATCGAAAAAACACAGCTTAGGGAGCATAGGGCACGTCCACTCATGGGCGTATAAATTGGGAAAACTAAAAATCAGCAAGACACAGGCACCCCAAAGTTTAGGGCTGCTCTGTTGACAAGAACCTCCACTTCATGACAACTTAAATATCCCAGGAAAGAGAAAAATGGATAAAGAAGTTGTGGTCCTTATGTAAAATGGAATATCACTCAGACATGAAATCAATGTCATAAGGCTAGTAGAAGCAAGATGAGTGGATTTAGGTACGACGATTCTAAGTGAAATAAGTCACACAGAAAAAGACACTTATCATAAGCTATCACTTATAGAGGGAATGTAAAAACCGCTACACTTGAACTGAATTACAAAACAGAACAGAGTCACACGTTTAGAAAACAAACTATGGCTGCTTAACGGGAAAGGTGAGGTGGGGTGATGCATAGAACAAGGGTTTCAAATTCGCTCAGATACCGTTCCATACACCGAATATGTAATAGACAAGACGTACTCCTTGCTCAGTGAACTGGACTCAACACCCCCTATTCACCGCACAAGAATATATGTGACTAGTAAGAATCTTAAAACCTATGTATTGATATCTGTCTGGAAGTGAGTCAAGTGGGTGTAAAGCCGCATAAACACAGCCGTGAAAAGCAGCCAAACCACATTATAAAAATAAATTCCTTTTAAAAACCCTTAAAATAAAGACAGTGAAAGAGAGAATTCTTATAAAATTCGTTCAGAGGCTGTGATGCAACCTGGATTGGCCATATCTAAACACACAGCTGGATGAGACATAAGGGTGGACAGTCTTGGGGTTGAGAGGTTGTGTGAGGTTGGGTGAGCAAACGCAGAACCTTTAAAGTAATACTGCGTGGTACCCATCCCATGGGTCCCAAATCTCCAGGTTCAAGGGCATCTTCCTACATCGAAAACATGCATGAGAAACCCACATGATGGTACACCGTGTGATTTTGAAAGGTTTCTAAAACGCACCTCATTTCTCATCTCCTTGTGTTCGGGTTCGCCATTCCAGGTACTTTACTAACAATCTCCCTACTTGGAGAATCAGCACCTTTAACCTCCTGTTCCGTACAGGTTGCAATTTGTCCTGAGGATGAAAGGGAAGAGGGGCAACCAATGAGAGACTAGATCTAGGTGTTGGGACAGGCACAGGTCACTCTATTTTCCCATCAGGAAGAAGAATTAACCACAGGCTCAGCCTGCCGCCGGGAACCAGAATAGGGCCTGAGGCAATCCCATGCTTTTGCGGCCAGCTCCCAAAAAAGACAGTTGAAAAATGGAGCTCAGGGGCCCTGCCATTCACAAACCTGCTGAGTTATAAATGATAACTCTCGTCCACAAATATATTGAGGGAAGTCAACGAAGAGGATTTGAAAGCAAGGCAGAATTGCAGGAAACAGGTTTCAGGAGGTAGATTCGAATCGCCTTTAAAGCACATGAAAAGTGGCAAAACATCGACAATGATGCCCTTGGCCAAAAAGGGCGTATGCGTTTTTTCCTGAATATATTCAGGAAAAAACGCATACGCCCTTTTTGGCCAACCAAGCAACCTGGAAAGGCAAATCAGCGCTACAAGGAAGTTTCGATTCCCATCGGTCAAAAGGGCCATGCTGCAAAAAGTGTCAAAACCAGAAATGCAGGACAGGCCATGGAGAAATGGCAGCCTTGCTACGCTGATGGGCGGGATGTAAATTGCCAACAGCCACTCTGGAGAAGTGTACGGTGTGTCCTGAAACATCGAAAAAACACAGCTTAGGGAGCATAGGGCACGTCCACTCATGGGCGTATAAATTGGGAAAACTAAAAATCAGCAAGACACAGGCACCCCAAAGTTTAGGGCTGCTCTGTTGACAAGAACCTCCACTTCATGACACCTTAAATATCCCAGGAAAGAGAAAAATGGTTAAAGAAGTTGTGGTCCTTATGTACAATGGAATATCACTCAGACATGAAATCAATGTTATAAGGCTAGTAGAAGAAAGATGAGTGGATTTAGGCACGACGATTCTAAGTGAAATAAGTCACACAGAAAAAGACACTTATCATAAGCTATCACTTATAGAGGGAATGTAAAAACCGCTACACTTGAACTGAATTACAAAACAGAACAGAGTCTCACGTTTAGAAAATACATTATGGCTGCTTAACGGGAAAGGTGAGGTTGGGTGATGCATAAAACAAGGGTTTCAAATTCGCTCAGATACCGTTCCATACACCCAATATGTAATAGACAAGACCTACTCCTTGCTCAGTGAACTGGACTCAACACCCCCTATTCACCGTACAAGAATATATGTGACTAGTAAGAATCATAAAACCTATGTATTGATATCTCTCTGGAAGTGAGTCAAGTGGTTGTAAAGCCTCATAAACACAGCCGTGAAAAGCAGCTAAACCCCATTATAAAAATAAATTACTTTTAAAAACCCGTAAAAAAAAGACAGTGAAAGAGAGAGAAATTCTTACAAAATTCGTTCAGAGGCTGTGATGCAACCTGGATTGACCATATCTAGAACCACAGCTGGATGAGACATAAGGGTGGACAATCTTGGGTTTGAGAGGTTGGGTGAGGTTGGGTGAGCAAACCCAGACCCTTTAAAGTAATACTGCCTAGTACCCATCCCATGGGTCCCAAATCTCCAGGTTCAAGGGCATCTTCCTACATCGAAAACATGCATGAGAAACCCAGAAGATGGTACACCGTGTGATTTTGAAAGGTTTTTAAAACGCACCTCATTTCTCATCTCCTTGTGTTCGGGTTCGCCATTCCAGCTAATTTACTAGCAATCTCCCTACTTGGAGAATCAGCACCTTTAACCTCCTGTTCCGTACAGGTTGCAATTTGTCCTGAGGATGAAAGGGAAGAGGGGCAACCAATGAGAGACTAGATCTAGGTGTTGGGACATGCACAGGTCACTCTATTTTCCCATCAGAAAGAAGAATTAACCACAGGCTCAGCCTGCCGCCCAGAAGCAGAATAGGGCCTGAGGCAATCCCGCGCTTTTGCGGCCAGCACCCAAAAAAGCGAATTGAAAAATGGAGCCCACGGACACTGCCCTTCACAAACCCGCAGAGTTATAAATGATAACTCTCGTCCACAAATATATTGAGGGAAGGCAACGAAGAGGATTTGAAAGCAAGGCAGAATTGCAGGAAACAGGTTTCAGGAGGTAGATTCGAATCGCCTTTAAAGCACATGAAAAGTGGCAAAACATCGACAATGATGCCCTTGGCCAAAAAGGGCGTATGCGTTTTTTCCTGAATATATTCAGGAAAAAACGCATACGCCCTTTTTGGCCAACCAAGCAACCTGGAAAGGCAAATCATCGCTACAAGGAAGTCTCGCTTCCCATCGGTCAAAAGGGCCATGCTGCAAAAAGTGTCAAAACCAGAAATGCAGGACAGGCCATGGAGAAATGGCAGCCTTGCTACGCTGATGGTCGGGATGTAAATTGCCAACAGCCACTCTGGAGAAGTGTACGGTGTGTCCTGAAACATCGAAAAAACACAGCTAAGGGAGCATAGGGCACGTCCACTCATGGGCGTATAAATTGGGAAAACTAAAAATCAGAAACACACAGGCACCCCAAAGTTTAGGGCTGCTCTGTTGACAAGAACCTCCACTTCATGACACCTTAAATATCCCAGGAAAGAGAAAAATGGATAAAGAAGTTGTGGTCCTTATGTACAATGGAATATCACTCAGACATGCAATCAATGTCATAAGGCTAGTAGAAGCAAGATGAATGCACTTAGGTACGACGATTCTAAGTGAAATAAGTCACACAGAAAAAGACACTTATCATAAGCTATCACTTATAGAGGGAATGTAAAAACCGCTACACTTGAACTGAATTACAAAACAGAACAGAGTCACACGTTTAGAAAACACACTATGGCTGCTTAACGGGAAAGGTGAGGTGGGGTGATGCATAAAACAAGGGTTTCAAATCCGCTCAGATACCGTTCCATACACCCAATATGTAATAGACAAGACCTACTCCTTGCTCAGTGAACTGGACTCAACACCCTCTATTCACCGCACAAGAATATATGTGACTAGTAAGAATCTTAAAACCTATGTATTGATATCTGTCTGGAAGTGAGTCAAGTGGGTGTAAAGCCGCATAAACACAGCCGTGAAAAGCAGCTAAACCCCATTATAAAAATAAATTACATTTAGAAACCCATAAAACAAAGACAGTGAAAGAGAGAGAAATTCTTACAAAATTCGTTCAGAGGCTGTGATGCAACCTGGGTTGACCATATCTAGACCCACAGCTGGATGAGACATAAGGGTGGACACTCTTGGGGCTGAAAGGTTGGGTGAGGTTGGGTGAGCAAACGCAGACCCTTTAAAGTAATACTGCCTGGTACCCATCCCATGGGTCCCAAAACTCCAGGTTCAAAGGCATCTTCCTACATCGAAAACATGCATGAGAAACCCAGAAGATGGTACACCGTGTGATTTTGAAAGGTTTATATTACGCAACTCATTTCTCATCTCCTTGTGCTCGGGTTCGCCATTCCAGCTACTTTACTAGCAATCTCCCAACTTGGAGAATCAGCACGTTTAACCTCCTGTTCCCTACAGGTTGCAATTTGTCCTGAGGATGAACGGGAAGAGGGGCAACCAATGAGAGACTAGATCTAGGTGTTGGGACTGGCACAGGTCACTATATTTTCCCATCAGGTAGAAGAAGTAACCACAGGCTCAGCCTGCCGCTCAGAAGCAGAATAGGGCCTGAGGCAATCCCGCGCTTTTGCGGCCAGCTCCCAAAAAAGCCAGTTGAAAAATGGAGCTCAGGGACACTGCAATTCACAAACCCGCAGAGTTATAATTGATAACTCTCATCCACAGATATATTGCGGGAAGGCAACGAAGAGGATTTGAAAGCAAGGCAGAATTGCAGGAAACAGATTTCAGGAGGTAGATTCAAATCGCTTTTAAAGCACATGAAAAGCGGCAAAACGTCGACAATGATGCCCTTGGCCAAAAAGGGCGTATGCGTTTTTTCCTGAATATATTCAGGAAAAAACGCATACGCCCTTTTTGGCCAACCAAGCAACCTGGAAAGGCAAATCAGCGCTACAAAGAAGTCTCGCTTCCCATTGGTCAAAAGGGTCATGCTGCAAAATGTGTCAAAACCAGAAATGCAGGACAGGCCATGGAGAAATGGCAGCCTTGCTACGCTGATGGGCGGGATGTAAATTGCCAACAGCCACTCTGAAGAAGTGTACGGTGTGTCCTGAAACATCGAAAAAACACAGCTTAGGGAGCATAGGGCACGTCCACTCATGGGCGTATAAATTAGGAAAACTAAAAATCAGCAAGACACAGGCACCCCAAAGTTTAGGGCTTCTCTGTTGACAAGAACCTCCACTTCATGACACCTTAAATATCCCAGGAAAGAGAAAAAAGGATAAAGAAGTTGTGGTCCTTATGTACAATGGAATATCACTCAGACATGAAATCAATGTCATAAGGCTAGTAGAAGCAAGATGAGTGGACTTAGGTACGACGATTCTAAGTGAAATAAGTCACACAGAAAAAGACACTTATCATAAGCTATCACTTATAGAGGGAATGTAAAAACCGCTACACTTGAACTGAATTACAAAAGAGAACAGAGTCACACGTTTAGAAAACACACTATGGCTGCTTAACGGGAAAGGTGAGGTGGGGTGATGCATAAAACAAGGGTTTCAAATTCGCTCAGATACCGTTCCATACACCCAATATGTAATAGACAAGACCTACTCCTTGCTCAGTGAACTGGACTCAACACCCCCTATTCACCGCACAAGAATATATGTGAGTAGTAAGAATCTTAAAACCTATGTATTGATATCTGTCTGGAAGTGAGTCAAGTGGGTGTAAAGCCGCATAAACAAAGCCGTGAAAAGCAGCTAAACCCCATTATAAAAATAAATTACTTTTAAAAACCCGTAAAACAAAGACAGTGAAATAGAGAGAAATTCTTACAAAATTCGTTCAGAGGCTGTGATGCAACCTGGATTGACCATATCTAGACCCACAGCTGGATGAGACATAAGGGTGGACACTCTTGGGGCTGAAAGGTTGGGTGAGGTTGGGTGAGCAAACGCAGACCCTTTAAAGTAATACTGCCTGGTACCCATGCCATGGGTCCCAAATCTCCAGGTTCAAGGGCATCTTCCTACATCGAAAACATGCATGAGAAACCCAGAAGATGGTACACCGTGTGATTTTGAAAGGTTTCTAATACGCACCTCATTTCTCATCTCCTTGTGTTCGGGTTCGCCATTCCAGCTACTTTACTAACAATCTCCCTACTTGGAGAATCAGCACCTTTAACCTCCTGTTCCGTACAGGTTGCAATTTGTCCTGAGGATGAAAGGGAAGAGGGGCAACCAATGAGAGACTAGATCTAGGTGTTGGGACAGGCACAGGTCACTCTATTTTCCCATCAGGAAGAAGAATTAACCACAGGCTCAGCCTGCCACCCAGAAGCAGAATAGGGCCTGAGGGAATCCCGTGCTTTTGCGGCCAGCTCCCAAAAAGACAGTTGAAAAATGGAGCTCAGGGGCACTGCCATTCACAAACCTGCTGAGTTATAAATGATAACTCTCGTCCACAAATATATTGAAGGAAGGCAACGAAGAGGATTTGAAAGCAAGGCAGAATTGCAGGAAACAGGTTTCAGGAGGTAGATTCGAATCGCCTTTAAAGCACATGAAAAGTGGCAAAACGTCGACAATGATGCCCTTGTCCAAAAAGGGCGTATGCGTTTTTTCCTGAATATATTCAGGAAAAAACGCATACGCCCTTTTTGGCCAACCAAGCAACCTGGAAAGGCAAATCAGAGCTACAAGGAAGTCTCGCTTCCCATCGGTCAAAAGGGCCATGCTGCAAAAAGTGTCAAAACCAGAAATGCAGGACAGGCCATGGAGAAATGGCAGCCTTGCTACGCTGATGGGCGGGATGTAAATTGCCAACAGCCAATCTGAAGAAGTGTACGGTGTGTCCTGAAACATCTAAAACACACAGCTTAGGGAGCATAGGGCACGTCCACTCATGGGCGTATAAATTGGGAAAACTAAAAATCAGCAAGACACAGGCACCCCAAAGTTTAGGGCTGCTCTGTTGACAAGAACCTCCACTTCATGACAACTTAAATATCCCAGGAAAGAGAAAAATGGATAAAGAAGTTGTGGTCCTTATGTAAAATGGAATATCACTCAGACATGAAATCAATGACATAAGGCTAGTAGAAGCAAGATGAGTGGATTTAGGTACGACGATTCTAAGTGAAATAAGTCACACAGAAAAAGACACTTATCATAAGCTATCACTTATAGAGGGAATGTAAAAACCGCTACACTTGAACTGAATTACAAAACAGAACAGAGTCACACGTTTAGAAAACAAACTATGGCTGCTTAACGGGAAAGGTGAGGTGGGGTGATGCATAGAACAAGGGTTTCAAATTCGCTCAGATACCGTTCCATACACCGAATATGTAATAGACAAGACGTACTCCTTGCTCAGTGAACTGGACTCAACACCCCCTATTCACCGCACAAGAATATATGTGACTAGTAAGAATCTTAAAACCTATGTATTGATATCTGTCTGGAAGTGAGTCAAGTGGGTGTAAAGCCGCATAAACACAGCCGGGAAAAGCAGCCAAACCACATTATAAAAATAAATTCCTTTTAAAAACCCTTAAAATAAAGACAGTGAAAGAGAGAATTCTTATAAAATTTGTTCAGAGGCTGTGATGCAACCTGGATTGGCCATATCTAAACACACAGCTGGATGAGACATAAGGGTGGACAGTCTTGGGGTTGAGAGGTTGGGTGAGGTTGGGTGAGCAAACGCAGACCCTTTAAAGTAATACTGCGTGGTACCCATCCCATGGGTCCCAAATCTCCAGGTTCAAGGGCATCTTCCTACATCGAAAACATGCATGAGAAACCCACATGATGGTACACCGTGTGATTTTGAAAGGTTTCTAAAACGCACCTCATTTCTCATCTCCTTGTGTTCGGGTTCGCCATTCCAGGTACTTTACTAACAATCTCCCTACTTGGAGAATCAGCACCTTTAACCTCCTGTTCCGTACAGGTTGCAATTTGTCCTGAGGATGAAAGGGAAGAGGGGCAACCAATGAGAGACTAGATCTAGGTGTTGGGACAGGCACAGGTCACTCTATTTTCCCATCAGGAAGAAGAATTAACCACAGGCTCAGCCTGCCGCCAGGAACCAGAATAGGGCCTGAGGCAATCCCATGCTTTTGCGGCCAGCTCCCAAAAAAGACAGTTGAAAAATGGAGCTCAGGGGCCCTGCCATTCACAAACCTGCTGAGTTATAAATGATAACTCTCGTCCACAAATATATTGAGGGAAGTCAACGAAGAGGATTTGAAAGCAAGGCAGAATTGCAGGAAACAGGTTTCAGGAGGTAGATTCGAATCGCCTTTAAAGCACATGAAAAGTGGCAAAACATCGACAATGATGCCCTTGGCCAAAAAGGGCGTATGCGTTTTTTCCTGAATATATTCAGGAAAAAACGCATACGCCCTTTTTGGCCAACCAAGCAACCTGGAAAGGCAAATCAGCGCTACAAGGAAGTTTCGATTCCCATCGGTCAAAAGGGCCATGCTGCAAAAAGTGTCAAAACCAGAAATGCAGGACAGGCCATGGAGAAATGGCAGCCTTGCTACGCTGATGGGCGGGATGTAAATTGCCAACAGCCACTCTGGAGAAGTGTACGGTGTGTCCTGAAACATCGAAAAAACACAGCTTAGGGAGCATAGGGCACGTCCACTCATGGGCGTATAAATTGGGAAAACTAAAAATCAGCAAGACACAGGCACCCCAAAGTTTAGGGCTGCTCTGTTGACAAGAACCTCCACTTCATGACACCTTAAATATCCCAGGAAAGAGAAAAATGGTTAAAGAAGTTGTGGTCCTTATGTACAATGGAATATCACTCAGACATGAAATCAATGTTATAAGGCTAGTAGAAGAAAGATGAGTGGATTTAGGCACGACGATTCTAAGTGAAATAAGTCACACAGAAAAAGACACTTATCATAAGCTATCACTTATAGAGGGAATGTAAAAACCGCTACACTTGAACTGAATTACAAAACAGAACAGAGTCTCACGTTTAGAAAATACATTATGGCTGCTTAACGGGAAAGGTGAGGTGGGGTGATGCATAAAACAAGGGTTTCAAATTCGCTCAGATACCGTTCCATACACCCAAAATGTAATAGACAAGACCTACTCCTTGCTCAGTGAACTGGACTCAACACCCCCTATTCACTGTACAAGAATATATGTGACTAGTAAGAATCATAAAACCTATGTATTGATATCTGTCTGGAAGTGAGTCAAGTGGTTGTAAAGCCTCATAAACACAGCCGTGAAAAGCAGCTAAACCCCATTATAAAAATAAATTACTTTTAAAAACCCTTAAAATAAAGACAGTGAAAGAGAGAGAAATTCTTTCAATATTGGTTCAGGGGCTGTGATGCAACCTGGATTGACCATATCTAGACCCAGAGCTGAATGAGACATAAGGGTGGACACTCTTGGGGCTGAGAGGTTGTGTGAGGTTGGGTGAGCAAACCCAGACCCTTTAAAGTAATACTGCCTGGTACCCATCCCATGGGTCCCAAATCTCCAGGTTTAAGGGCATCTTCCTACATCGAAAACATGCATGAGAAACCCAGAAGATGGTACACCGTGTGATTTTGAAAGGTTTCTAATACGCACCTCATTTCTCATCTCCTGGTGTTCGGGTTCGCCATTCCAGCTACTTTACTAGCAATCTCCCTACTTGGAGAAAAAGCACCTTTAACCTCCTGTTCCGTACAGGTTGCAATTTGTCCTGAGTATAAAAGGGAAGAGGAGCAACCAATGAGAGACTAGATCTAGGTGTTGGGACAGGCACAGGTCACTCTATTTTCCCATCAGGAAGAAGAATTAACCACAGGCTCAGCCTGCCGCCCAGAAGCAGAATAGGGCCTGAGGCAATCCCGCGCTTTTGCGGCCAGCACCAAAAAAAGCGAATTGAAAAATGGAGCCCACGGACACTGCCCTTCACAAACCCGCAGAGTTATAAATGATAACTCTCGTCCACAAATATATTGAGGGAAGGCAACGAAGAGGATTTGAAAGCAAGGCAGAATTGCAGGAAACAGGTTTCAGGAGGTAGATTCGAATCGCCTTTAAAGCACATGAAAAGTGGCAAAACATCGACAATGATGCCCTTGGCCAAAAAGGGCGTATGCGTTTTTTCCTGAATATATTCAGGAAAAAACGCATACGCCCTTTTTGGCCAACCAAGCAACATGGAAAGGCAAATCATCGCTACAAGGAAGTCTCGCTTCCCATCGGTCAAAAGGGCCATGCTGCAAAAAGTGTCAAAACCAGAAATGCAGGACAGGCCATGGAGAAATGGCAGCCTTGCTATGCTGATGGTCGGGATGTAAATTGCCAACAGCCACTCTGGAGAAGTGTACGGTGTGTCCTGAAACATCGAAAAAACACAGCTTAGGGAACATAGGGCACGTCCACTCATGGGCGTATAAATTGGGAAAATTAAAAATCAGCAAGACACAGGCACCCCAAAGTTTAGGGCTGCTCTGTTGACAAGAACCTCCACTTCATGACACCTTAAATATCCCAGGAAAGAGAAAAATGGATAAAGAAGTTGTGGTCCTTATGTACAATGGAATATCACTCAGACATGCAATCAATGTCATAAGGCTAGTAGAAGCAAGATGAATGCACTTAGGTACGACGATTCTAAGTGAAATAAGTCACACAGAAAAAGACACTTATCATAAGCTATCACTTATAGAGGGAATGTAAAAACCGCTACACTTGAACTGAATTACAAAACAGAACAGAGTCACACGTTTAGAAAACACACTATGGCTGCTTAACGGGAAAGGTGAGGTGGGGTGATGCATAAAACAAGGGTTTCAAATCCGCTCAGATACCGTTCCATACACCCAATATGTAATAGACAAGACCTACTCCTTGCTCAGTGAACTGGACTCAACACCCTCTATTCACCGCACATGAATATATGTGACTAGTAAGAATCTTAAAACCTATGTATTGATATCTGTCTGGAAGTGAGTCAAGTGGGTGTAAAGCCGCATAAACACAGCCGTGAAAAGCAGCTAAACCCCATTATAAAAATAAATTACATTTAGAAACCCATAAAACAAAGACAGTGAAAGAGAGAGAAATTCTTACAAAATTCGTTCAGAGGCTGTGATGCAACCTGGGTTGACCATATCTAGACCCACAGCTGGATGAGACATAAGGGTGGACACTCTTGGGGCTGAAAGGTTGGGTGAGGTTGGGTGAGCAAACGCAGACCCTTTAAAGTAATACTGCCTGGTACCCATCACATGGGTCCCAAAACTCCAGGTTCAAAGGCATCTTCCTACATCGAAAACATGCATGAGAAACCCAGAAGATGATACACCGTGTGATTTTGAAAGGTTTATATTACGCACCTCATTTCTCATCTCCTTGTGCTCGGGTTCGCCATTCCAGCTACTTTACTAGCAATCTCCCTACTTGGAGAATCAGCACGTTTAACCTCCTGTTCCCTACAGGTTGCAATTTGTCCTGAGGATGAACGGGAAGAGGGGCAACCAATGAGAGACTAGATCTAGGTGTTGGGACAGGCACAGGTCACTCTATTTTCCCATCAGGTAGAAGAAGTAACCACAGGCTCAGCCTGCCGCTCAGAAGCAGAATAGGGCCTGAGGCAATCCCGCGCTTTTGCGGCCAGCTCCCAAAAAAGCCAGTTGAAAATTGGAGCTCAGGGACACTGCAATTCACAAACCCGCAGAGTTATAAATGATAACTCTCATCCACAGATATATTGCGGGAAGGCAACGAAGAGGATTTGAAAGCAAGGCAGAATTGCAGGAAACAGATTTCAGGAGGTAGATTCAAATCGCTTTTAAAGCACATGAAAAGCTGCAAAACGTCGACAATGATGCCCTTGGCCAAAAAGGGCGTATGCGTTTTTTCCTGAATATATTCAGGAAAAAACGCATACGCCCTTTTTGGCCAACCAAGCAACCTGGAAAGGCAAATCAGCGCTACAAAGAAGTCTCGCTTCCCATTGGTCAAAAGGGTCATGCTGCAAAA
This sequence comes from Eschrichtius robustus, assembly GCF_028021215.1. NCBI lineage: Eukaryota > Metazoa > Chordata > Mammalia > Artiodactyla > Eschrichtiidae > Eschrichtius > Eschrichtius robustus. Next base: position 77,241 of record NW_027175308.1, on the reverse strand, counting down.
TGTGTCAAAACCAGAAATGCAGGACAGGCCATGGAGAAATGGCAGCCTTGCTACGCTGATGGGCGGGATGTAAATTGCCAACAGCCACTCTGAAGAAGTGTACGGTGTGTCCTGAAACATCGAAAAAACACAGCTTAGGGAGCATAGGGCACGTCCACTCATGGGCGTATAAATTAGGAAAACTAAAAATCAGCAAGACACAGGCACCCCAAAGTTTAGGGCTTCTCTGTTGACAAGAACCTCCACTTCATGACACCTTAAATATCCCAGGAAAGAGAAAAAAGGATAAAGAAGTTGTGGTCCTTATGTACAATGGAATATCACTCAGACATGAAATCAATGTCATAAGGCTAGTAGAAGCAAGATGAGTGGACTTAGGTACGACGATTCTAAGTGAAATAAGTCACACAGAAAAAGACACTTATCATAAGCTATCACTTATAGAGGGAATGTAAAAACCGCTACACTTGAACTGAATTACAAAAGAGAACAGAGTCACACGTTTAGAAAACACACTATGGCTGCTTAACGGGAAAGGTGAGGTGGGGTGATGCATAAAACAAGGGTTTCAAATTCGCTCAGATACCGTTCCATACACCCAATATGTAATAGACAAGACCTACTCCTTGCTCAGTGAACTGGACTCAACACCCCCTATTCACCGCACAAGAATATATGTGAGTAGTAAGAATCTTAAAACCTATGTATTGATATCTGTCTGGAAGTGAGTCAAGTGGGTGTAAAGCCGCATAAACAAAGCCGTGAAAAGCAGCTAAACCCCATTATAAAAATAAATTACTTTTAAAAACCCGTAAAACAAAGACAGTGAAATAGAGAGAAATTCTTACAAAATTCGTTCAGAGGCTGTGATGCAACCTGGATTGACCATATCTAGACCCACAGCTGGATGAGACATAAGGGTGGACACTCTTGGGGCTGAAAGGTTGGGTGAGGTTGGGTGAGCAAACGCAGACCCTTTAAAGTAATACTGCCTGGTACCCATGCCATGGGTCCCAAATCTCCAGGTTCAAGGGCATCTTCCTACATCGAAAACATGCATGAGAAACCCAGAAGATGGTACACCGTGTGATTTTGAAAGGTTTCTAATACGCACCTCATTTCTCATCTCCTTGTGTTCGGGTTCGCCATTCCAGCTACTTTACTAACAATCTCCCTACTTGGAGAATCAGCACCTTTAACCTCCTGTTCCGTACAGGTTGCAATTTGTCCTGAGGATGAAAGGGAAGAGGGGCAACCAATGAGAGACTAGATCTAGGTGTTGGGACAGGCACAGGTCACTCTATTTTCCCATCAGGAAGAAGAATTAACCACAGGCTCAGCCTGCCACCCAGAAGCAGAATAGGGCCTGAGGGAATCCCGTGCTTTTGCGGCCAGCTCCCAAAAAGAAAGTTGAAAAATGGAGCTCAGGGGCACTGCCATTCACAAACCTGCTGAGTTATAAATGATAACTCTCGTCCACAAATATATTGAAGGAAGGCAACGAAGAGGATTTGAAAGCAAGGCAGAATTGCAGGAAACAGGTTTCAGGAGGTAGATTCGAATCGCCTTTAAAGCACATGAAAAGTGGCAAAACGTCGACAATGATGCCCTTGTCCAAAAAGGGCGTATGCGTTTTTTCCTGAATATATTCAGGAAAAAACGCATACGCCCTTTTTGGCCAACCAAGCAACCTGGAAAGGCAAATCAGAGCTACAAGGAAGTCTCGCTTCCCATCGGTCAAAAGGGCCATGCTGCAAAAAGTGTCAAAACCAGAAATGCAGGACAGGCCATGGAGAAATGGCAGCCTTGCTACGCTGATGGGCGGGATGTAAATTGCCAACAGCCACTCTGGAGAAGTGTACGGTGTGTCCTGAAACATCGAAAAAACACAGCTTAGGGAGCATAGGGCACGTCCACTCATGGGCGTATAAATTGGGAAAACTAAAAATCAGCAAGACACAGGCACCCCAAAGTTTAGGGCTGCTCTGTTGACAAGAACCTCCACTTCATGACACCTTAAATATCCCAGGAAAGAGAAAAATGGATAAAGAAGTTGTGGTCCTTATGTACAATGGAATATCACGCAGACATGAAATCAATGTCATAAGGCTAGTAGAAGCAAGATGAGTGGATTTAGGTACGACGATTCTAAGTGAAATAAGTCACACAGAAAAAGACACTTATCATAAGCTATCACTTATACAGGGAATGTAAAAACCGCTACACTTGAACTGAATTACAAAACAGAACAGAGTCACACGTTTAGAAAACAAACTATGGCTGCTTAACGGGAAAGGTGTGGTGGGGTGATGCATAGAACAAGGGTTTCAAATTCGCTCAGATACCGTTCCATACACCCAATATGTAATAGACAAGACCTACTCCTTGCTCAGTGAACTGGACTCAACACCCCCTATTCACCGCACAAGAATATATGTGACTAGTAAGAATCTTAAAACCTATGTATTGATATGTGTCTGGAAGTGAGTCAAGTGGGTGTAAAGCCGCATAAACACAGCCGTGAAAAGCAGCTAAACCACATTATAAAAATAAATTCCTTTTAAAAACCCTTAAAATAAAGACAGTGAAAGAGAGAAATTCTTATAAAATTCGTTCAGAGGCTGTGATGCAACCTGGATTGGCCATATCTAAACACACAGCTGGATGAGACATAAGGGTGGACAGTCTTGGGGTTGAGAGGTTGGGTGAGGTTGGGTGAGCAAACGCAGACCCTTTAAAGTAATACTGCGTGGTACCCATCCCATGGGTCCCAAATCTCCAGGTTCAAGGGCATCTTCCTACATCGAAAACATGCATGAGAAACCCACATGATGGTACACCGTGTGATTTTGAAAGGATTCTAAAACGCACCTCATTTCTCATCTCCTTGTGTTCGGGTTCGCCATTCCAGGTACTTTACTAACAATCTCCCTACTTGGAGAATCAGCACCTTTAACCTCCTGTTCCGTACAGGTTGCAATTTGTCCTGAGGATGAAAGGGAAGAGGGGCAACCAATGAGAGACTAGATCTAGGTGTTGGGACAGGCACAGGTCACTCTATTTTCCCATCAGGAAGAAGAATTAACCACAGGCTCAGCCTGCCGCCGGGAACCAGAATAGGGCCTGAGGCAATCCCATGCTTTTGCGGCCAGCTCCCAAAAAAGACAGTTGAAAAATGGAGCTCAGGGGCCCTGCCATTCACAAACCTGCTGAGTTATAAATGATAACTCTCGTCCACAAATATATTGAGGGAAGGCAACGAAGAGGATTTGAAAGCAAGGCAGAATTGCAGGAAACAGGTTTCAGGAGGTAGATTCGAATCACCTTTAAAGCACATGAAAAGTGGCAAAACGTCGACAATGATGCCCTTGGACAAAAAGGGCGTATGCGTTTTTCCCTGAATATATTCAGGAAAAAACGCATACGCCCTTTTTGGCCAACCAAGCAACACTGGAAAGGCAAATCAGCGCTACAAAGAAGTCTCGCTTCCCATCGGTCAAAAGGGCCATGCTGCAGAAAGTGTCAAAACCAGAAATGCAGGACAGGCCATGGAGAAATGGCAGCCTTGCTACGCTGATGGGCGGGATGTAAATTGCCAACAGCCACTCTGGAGAAGTGTACGGTGTGTCCTGAAATATCGAAAAAACACAGCTTAGGGAGCATAGGGCACGTCCACTCATGGGCGTATAAATTAGGAAAACTAAAAATCAGCAAGACACAGGCACCCCAAAGTTTAGGGCCTCTCTGTTGACAAGAACCTCCACTTCATGACACCTTAAATATCCCAGGAAAGAGAAAAATGGATAAAGAAGTTGTGGTCCTTATGTACAATGGAATATCACTCAGACATGAAATCAATGTCATAAGGCTAGTAGAAGCAAGATGAGTGGATTTAGGTACAACGATTCTAAGTGAAATAAGTCACACAGAAAAAGACACTTATCATAAGCTATCACTTATAGAGGGAATGTAAAAACCGCTACACTTGAACTGAATTACAAAACAGAACAGAGTCACACGTTTAGAAAACACACTATGGCTGCTTAACGGGAAAGGTGAGGTTGGGTGATGCATAAAACAAGGGTTTCAAATTCGCTCAGATACCGTTCCATACACCCAATATGTAATACACAAGACCTACTCCTTGCTCAGTGAACTGGACTCAACACCCCCTATTCACCGCAGAAGAATATGTGTGACTAGTAAGAATCTTAAAACCTATGTATTGATATCTGTCTGGAAGTGAGTCCAGTGGGTGTAAAGCCGCATAAACACAGCCGTGAAAAGCAGCTAAACCCCATTATAAAAATAAATTACTTTTAAAAACCCGTAAAACAAAGACAGTGAAAGAGAGAGAAATTCTTTCAAAATTGGTTCAGGGGTTATGATGCAACCTGGATTGACCATATCTAGACCCACAGCTGAATGAGACATAAGGGTGGACACTCTTGGGGCTGAGAGGTTGTGTGAGGTCGGGTGAGCAAACGCAGACCCTTTAAAGTAATACTGCCTGGTACCCATCCCATGGGTCCCAAATCTCCAGGTTTAAGGGCATCTTCCTACATCGAAAACATGCATGAGAAACCCAGAAGATGGTACACCGTGTGATTTTGAAAGGTTTCTAAAAGGCACCACATTTCTCATCTCCTTGTGTTCGGGTTCGCCATTCCAGCTACTTTACTAGCAATCTCCCTACTTGGAGAAAAAGCACCTTTAACCTCCTGTTCCGTACAGGTTGCAATTTGTCCTGAGTATAAAAGGGAAGAGGGGCAACCAATGAGAGACTAGATCTAGGTGTTGGGACAGGCACAGGTCACTCTATTTTCCCATCAGGAAGAAGAATTAACCACAGGCTCAGCCTGCCGCCCAGAAGCAGAATAGGGCCTGAGGCAATCCCGCGCTTTTGCGGCCAGCACCCAAAAAAGCGAATTGAAAAATTGAGCCCACGGACACTGCCCTTCACAAACCCGCAGAGTTATAAATGATAACTCTCGTCCACAAATATATTGAGGGAAGGCAACGAAGAGGATTTGAAAGCAAGGCAGAATTGCAGGAAACAGGTTTCAGGAGGTAGATTCGAATCGCCTTTAAAGCACATGAAAAGTGGCAAAACATCGACAATGATGCCCTTGGCCAAAAAGGGCGTATGCGTTTTTTCCTGAATATATTCAGGAAAAAACGCATACGCCCTTTTTGGCCAACCAAGCAACCTGGAAAGGCAAATCAGCGCTACAAGGAAGTCTCGCTTCCCATCGGTCAAAAGGGCCATGCTGCAAAAAGTGTCAAAACCAGAAATGCAGGACAGGCCATGGAGAAATGGCAGCCTTGCTACGCTGATGGTCGGGATGTAAATTGCCAACAGCCACTCTGGAGATGTGTACGGTGTGTCCTGAAACATCGAAAAAACACAGCTTAGGGAGCATAGGGCACGTCCACACATGGGCGTATAAATTGGGAAAACTAAAAATCAGAAACACACAGGCACCCCAAAGTTTAGGGCTGCTCTGTTGACAAGAACCTCCACTTCATGACACCTTAAATATCCCAGAAAAGAGAAAAATGGATAAAGAAGTTGTGGTCCTTATGTACAATGGAATATCACTCAGACATGAAATCAATGTCATAAGGCTAGTAGAAGCAAGATGAGTGGATTTAGGTACGACGATTCTAAGTGAAATAAGTCACACAGAAAAAAACACTTATCATAAGCTATCACTTATAGAGGGAATGTAAAAACCGCTACACTTGAACTGAATTACAAAACAGAAGAGAGTCTCACGTTTAGAAAACACACTATGGCTGCTTAACGGGAAAGGTGAGGTGGGGTGATGCATAAAACAAGGGTTTCAAATTCGCTCAGATACTGTTCCATACACCCAATATGTAATAGAAAAGACCTACTCCTTGCTCAGTGAACTGGACTCAACACCCCCTATTCAGGGCACAAGAATATATGTGACTAGTAAGAATCTTAAAACCTATGTATTGATATCTGTCTGGAAGTGAGTCCAGTGGGTGTAAAGCCGCATAAACACAGCCGTGAAAAGCAGCTAAACCCCATTATAAAAATAAATTACTTTTAAAAACCCGTAAAACAAAGACAGTGAAAGAGAGAGAAATTCTTACAAAATTCGTTCAGGGGCTGTGATGCAACCTGGATTGACCATATCTAGACCCACAGCTGGATGAGACCTAAGGGTGGATACTCTTGGGGCTGAGAGGTTGGGTGAGGTTGGGTGAGCAAACGCAGACCCTTTAAAGTAATACTGTGTGGTACCCATCCCATGGGTCCCAAATCTCCAGGTTCAAGGGCATCTTCCTACATCGAAAACATGCATGAGAAACCCAGATGATGGTACACCGTGTGATTTTGAAAGGTTTCTAATACGCACCTCATTTCTCATCTCCTTGTGTTCGGGTTCGCCTTTCCAGCTACTTTACTAGCAATCTCCCTACTTGGAGAATCAGCACCTTTAAGCTCCTGTTACCTACAGGTTGCACTTTGTCCTGAGGATGAAGGGGAAGAGGGGCAACCAATGAGAGACTAGATCTAGGTGTTGGGACAGGCACAGGTCACTCTATTTTCCCATCAGGAAGAAGAATTAACCACAGGCTCAGCCTGCCGCCCAGAAGCAGTATAGGGCCTGAGGCAATCCCGCGCTTTTGCGGCCAGCTCCCAAAAAAGCGAGTTGAAAAATGGAGCCCAGGGACACTGCCATTCACAAACCCGCAGAGTTATAAATGATAACTCTCGTCCACAAATATATTGAGGGAAGGCAATGAAGAGGATTTGAAAGCAAGGCAGAATTGCAGGAAACAGGTTTCAGGAGGTAGATTCGAATCGCCTTTAAAGCACATGAAAAGTCGCAAAATGTCGACAATGATGCCCTTGGCCAAAAAGGGCGTATGCGTTTTTTCCTGAATATATTCAGGAAAAAACGCATACGCCCTTTTTGGCCAACCAAGCAACCTGGAAAGGCAAATCAGCGCTACAAAGTAGTCTCGCTTCCCATCGGTCAAAAGGGCCATGCTGCAAAAAGTGTCAAAACCAGAAATGCAGGACAGACCATGGAGAAATGGCAGCCTTGCTACGCTGATGGGCGGGATGTAAATTGCCAACAGCCACTCTGGAGAAGTGTACGGTGTGTCCTGAAACATCTAAAACACACAGCTTAGGGAGCATAGGGCACGTCCACTCATGGGCGTATAAATTGGGAAAACTAAAAATCAGCAAGACACAGGCACCCCAAAGTTTAGGGCTGCTCTGTTGACAAGAACCTCCACTTCATGACACCTTAAATATCCCAGGAAAGAGAAAAATGGATAAAGAAGTTGTGGTCCTTATGTACAATGGAATATCACTCAGACATGAAATCAATGTCATAAGGCTACTAGAAGCAAGATGATTGGATATAGGTACGACGATTCTAAGTGAAATAAGTCACACAGAAAAAGACACTTATCATAAGTTATCACTTATAGAGGGAATGTAAAAACCGCTACACTTGAACTGAATTACAAAACAAAACAGAGTCACACGTTTAGAAAACACACTATGGCTGCTTAACGGGAAAGGTGAGGTGGGGTGATGCATAAAACAAGGGTTTCAAATTCGCTCAGATACCGTTCCATACACCCAATATGTAATAGACAAGACCTACTCCTTGCTCAGTGAACTGGACTCAACACCCCCTATTCACCGCACAAGAATATATGTGACTAGTAAGAATCTTAAAACCTATGTATTGATATCTGTCTGGAAGTGAGGCAATTGGGTGTAAAGCCGCATAAACACAGCCATGAAAAGCAGCTAAACCCCATTATAAAAATAAATTACTTTTAAAAACCCGTAAAACAAAGACAGTGAAAGAGAGAAATTCTTACAAAATTCGTACAGAGGCTGTGATGCAACCTGGATTGACCATATCTAGACCCACAGTTGGATGAGACATAAGGGTGGACACTCTTGGGGTTGAGAGGTTGGGTGAGGTTGGGTGAGCAAACGCAGACCCTTTAAAGTAATACTGCGTGGTACCCATCCCATGGGTCCCAAATCTCCAGGTTCAAGGGCATCTTCCTACATCGAAAACATGCATGAGAAACGCAGAAGATGGTACACCGTGTGATTTTGAAAGGTTTCTAAAACGCACCTCATTTCTCATCTCCTTTTGTTCGGGTTCGCCATTCCAGCTACTTTACTAGCAATCTCCTTACTTGGTGAATCAGCACCTTTAACCTCCTGTTCCGTACAGGTTGCAATTTTTCCTGAGGGTGAAAGGGAAGAGGGGCAACCAATGAGAGACTAGATCTAGGTGTTGGGATACGCAAAGGTCACTCTATTTTCCCATCAGGAAGAAGAATTAACCACAGGCTCAGCCTGTCGCCCGGAACCAGAATAGGGCCTGAGGCAATCCCGTGCTTTTGCGGCCAGCTCCCAAAAAAGACAGTTGAAAAATGGAGCTCAGGGGCACTGCCTTTCACAAACCCGCTGAGTTATAAATGATAACTCTCGTCCACAAATATATTGAGGGAAGGCAACGAAGAGGATTTGAAAGCAAGGCAGAATTGCAGGAAACAGGTTTCAGGAGGTAGATTCGAATCGCCTTCAAGGCACATGAAAAGTGGCAAAACGTCCACAATGATGCCCTTGGCCAAAAAGGGCGTATGCGTTTTTTCCTGAATATATTCAGGAAAAAACGCATACGCCCTTTTTGGCCAACCAAGCAACCTGGAAAGGCAAATCAGTGCTACAAAGAAGTCTCGCTTCCCATCGGTCAAAAGGGCCATGCTGCAGAAAGTGTCAAAACCAGAAATGCAGGACAGGCCATGGAGAAATGGCAGCCTTGCTACGCTGATGGGCGGGATGTAAATTGCCAACAGCCACTCTGGAGAAGTGTACGGTGTGTCCTGAAACATCGAAAAAACGCAGTTTAGGGAGCATAGGTCACATCCACTCATGGGCGTATAAATTGGGAAAACTAAAAATCAGCAAGACACAGGCACCCCAAAGTTTAGGGCTGCTCTGTTGACAAGAACCTCCACTTCATGACACCTTAAATATCCCAGGAAAGAGAAAAATGGATAAAGAAGTCGTGGTCCTTATGTACAATGGAATATCACTCAGACATAAAATCAATGTCATAAGGCTAGTAGAAGCAAGATGAGTGGACTTAGGTATGACGATTCTAAGTGAAATAAGTCACACAGAAAAAGACACTTATCATAAGCTATCACTTATAGAGGGAATGTAAAAACCGCTACACTTGAACTGAATTACAAAAGAGAATAGAGTCATACGTTTAGAAAACACACTATGGCTGCTTAACGGGAAAGGTGAGGTGGGGTGATGCATAAAACAAGGGTTTCAAATTCGCTCAGGTACCGTTCCATACACCCAATATGTAATAGACAATGCCTACTCCTTGCTCAGTGAACTGGACTCAACACCCCCTATTCACCGCACAAGAATATATCTGACTAGTAAGAATCTTAAAACCTATGTATTGATATCTCTCTGGAAGTGAGTCAAGTGGGTGTAAAGCCGCATAAACACAGCCATGAAAAGCAGCTAAACCCCATTATAAAAATAAATTACTTTTAAAAACCCGTTAAACAAAGACAGTGAAAGAGAGAGAAATTCTTCCAAAATTCGTTCAGGGGCTGTGATGCAACCTGGATTGACCATATCTAGACCCACAGCTGGATGAGACATAACGGTGGACACTCTTGGGGCTGAGAGGTTTGGTGAGGTTGGGTGAGCAAACGCAGAACTTTTAAAGTAATACTGCGTGGTACACATCCCATGGGTCCCAAATCTCCAGGTTCAAGGGCATCTTCCTACATCGAAAACATGCATGAGAAACCCAGCAGATGGTACACCTTGTGATTTTGAAAGGTTTCTAAAAGGCACCTCATTTCTCATCTCCTTGTGTTCGGGTTCGCCATTCCAGCTACTTTACTAGCAATCTCCCTACTTGGAGAATCAGCACCTTTAACCTCCTGTTCCGTACAGGTTGCAATTTGTCCTGAGGATGAAAGGGAAGAGGGGCAACCAATGAGAGACTAGATCCAGGTGTTGGGACAGGCACAGGTCACTCTATTTTCCCATCAGAAAGAAGAATTAACCACAGGCTCAGCCTGCCGCCGGGAACCAGAATAGGGCCTCAGGCAATCCCGTGCTTTTGTGGCCAGCTCCCAAAAAAGACAGATGAAAAATGGCGCTCAGGGGCACTGCCATTCACAAACCTGCTGAGTTATAAATGATAACTCTCGTCCACAAATATATTGAGGGAAGGCAACGAAGAGGATTTGAAAGCAAGGCAGAATTGCAGGAAACAGGTTTCAGGAGGTAGATTCGAATCACCTTTAAAGCACATGAAAAGTGGCAAAACGTCGACAATGATGCCCTTGGACAAAAAGGGCATATGCGTTTTTTCCTGAATATATTCAGGAAAAAACGCATACGCCCTTTTTGGCCAACCAAGCAACCTGGAAAGGCAAATCAGCGCTACAAAGAAGTCTCGCTTCCCATCGGTCAAAAGGGCCATGCTGCAAAAAGTGTCAAAACCAGAAATGCAGGACAGGCCATGGAGAAATGGCAGCCTTGCTACGCTGATGGGCGGGATGTAAATTGCCAACAGCCACTCTGGAGAAGTGTACGGTGTGTCCTGAAACATCGAAAAAACACAGCTTAGGGAGCATAGGGCACGTCCACTCATGGGCGTATAAATTAGGAAAACTAAAAATCAGCAAGACACAGGCACCCCAAAGTTTAGGGCCTCTCTGTTGACAAGAACCTCCACTTCATGACACCTTAAATATCCCAGGAAAGAGAAAAATGGATAAAGAAGTTGTGGTCCTTATGTACAATGGAATATCACTCAGACATGAAATCAATGTCATAAGGCTAGTAGAAGCAAGATGAGTGGATTTAGGTACAACGATTCTAAGTGAAATAAGTCACACAGAATAAGACACTTATCATAAGCTATCACTTATAGAGGGAATGTAAAAACCGCTACACTTGAACTGAATTACAAAACAGAACAGAGTCACACGATTAGAAAACACACTATGGCTGCTTAACGGGAAAGGTGAGGTTGGGTGATGCATAAAACAAGGGTTTCAAATTCGCTCAGATACCGTTCCATACACCCAATATGTAATACACAAGACCTACTCCTTGCTCAGTGAACTGGACTCAACACCCCCTATTCACCGCAGAAGAATATGTGTGACTAGTAAGAATCTTAAAACCTATGTATTGATATCTGTCTGGAAGTGAGTCCAGTGGGTGTAAAGCCGCATAAACACAGCCGTGAAAAGCAGCTAAACCCCATTATAAAAATAAATTACTTTTAAAAACCCGTAAAACAAAGACAGTGAAAGAGAGAGAAATTCTTTCAAAATTGGTTCAGGGGCTGTGATGCAACCTGGATTGACCATATCTAGACCCACAGCTGAATGAGACATAAGGGTGGACACTCTTGGGGCTGAGAGGTTGTGTGAGGTCGGGTGAGCAAACGCAGACCCTTTAAAGTAATACTGCCTGGTACCCATCCCATGGGTCCCAAATCTCCAGGTTTAAGGGCATCTTCCTACATCGAAAACATGCATGAGAAACCCAGAAGATGGTACACCGTGTGATTTTGAAAGGTTTCTAAAACGCACCTCATTTCTCATCTCCTTGTGTTCGGGTTCGCCATTCCAGCTACTTTACTAGCAATCTCCCTACTTGGAGAAAAAGCACCTTTCCCCTCCTGTTCCGTACAGGTTGCAATTTGTCCTGAGTATAAAAGGGAAGAGGGGCAACCAATGAGAGACTAGATCTAGGTGTTGGGACAGGCACAGGTCACTCTATTTTCCCATCAGGAAGAAGAATTAACCACAGGCTCAGCCTGCCGCCCAGAAGCAGAATAGGGCCTGAGGCAATCCCGCGCTTTTGCGGCCAGCACCCAAAAAAGCGAATTGCAAAATGGAGCCCACGGACACTGCCCTTCACAAACCCGCAGAGTTATAAATGATAACTCTCGTCCACAAATATATTGAGGGAAGGCAACGAAGAGGATTTGAAAGCAAGGCAGAATTGCAGGAAACAGGTTTCAGGAGGTAGATTCGAATCGCCTTTAAAGCACATGAAAAGTGGCAAAACATCGACAATGATGCCCTTGGCCAAAAAGGGCGTATGCGTTTTTTCCTGAATATATTCAGGAAAAAACGCATACGCCCTTTTTGGCCAACCAAGCAACCTGGAAAGGCAAATCAGCGCTACAAAGTAGTCTCGCTTCCCATCGGTCAAAAGGGCCATGCTGCCGAAAGTGTCAAAACCAGAAATGCAGGACAGGCCATGGAGAAATGGCAGCCTTGCTACGCTGATGGTCGGGATGTAAATTGCCAACAGCCACTCTGGAGAAGTGTACGGTGTGTCCTGAAACATCGAAAAAACACAGCTTAGGGAGCATAGGGCACGTCCACACATGGGCGTATAAATTGGGAAAACTAAAAATCAGAAACACACAGGCACCCCAAAGTTTAGGGTTGCTCTGTTGACAAGAACCTCCACTTCATGACACCTTAAATATCCCAGAAAAGAGAAAAATGGATAAAGAAGTTGTGGTCCTTATGTACAATGGAATATCACTCAGACATGAAATCAATGTCATAAGGCTAGTAGAAGCAAGATGAGTGGATTTAGGTACGACGATTCTAAGTGAAATAAGTCGCACAGAAAAAAACACTTATCATAAGCTATCACTTATAGAGGGAATGTAAAAACCGCTACACTTGAACTGAATTACAAAACAGAAGAGAGTCTCACGTTTAGAAAACACACTACGGCTGCTTAACGGGAAAGGTGAGGTGGGGTGATGCATAAAACAAGGGTTTCAAATTCGCTCAGATACTGTTCCATACACCCAATATGTAATAGATAAGACCTACTCCTTGCTCAGTGAACTGGACTCAACACCCCCTATTCAGGGCACAAGAATATATGTGACTAGTAAGAATCTTAAAACCTATGTATTGATATCTGTCTGGAAGTGAGTCCAGTGGGTGTAAAGCCGCATAAACACAGCCGTGAAAAGCAGCTAAAACCCATTATAAAAATAAATTACTTTTAAAAACCCGTAAAACAAAGACAGTGAAAGAGAGAGAAATTCTTACAAAATTCGTTCAGGGGCTGTGATGCAACCTGGATTGACCATATCTAGACCCACAGCTGGATGAGACCTAAGGGTGGATACTCTTGGGGCTGAGAGGTTGGGTGAGGTTGGGTGAGCAAACGCAGACCCTTTAAAGTAATACTGCGTGGTACCCATCCCATGGGTCCCAAATCTCCAGGTTCAAGGGCATCTTCCTACATCGAAAACATGCATGGGAAACCCAGATGATGGTACACCGTGTGATTTTGAAAGGTTTCTAATACGCACCTCATTTCTCATCTCCTTGTGCTCGGGTTCGCCATTCCAGCTACTTTACTAGCAATCTCCCTACTTGGAGAATCAGCACCTTTAAGCTCCTGTTCCCTAGAGGTTGCACTTTGTCCTGAGGATGAACGGGAAGAGGGGCAACCAATGAGACACTAGATCTAGGTTTTCGGACAGGCACAGGTCACTCTATTTTCCCATCAGGAAGAAGAATTAACCACAGGCTCAGCCTGCCACCCAAAAGCAGAATAGGGCCTGAGGCAATCCCGTGCTTTTGCGGCCAGCTCCCAAAAAAGCCAGTTGCAAAATGGAGCTCAGGGACACTGCAATTCACAAACCCGCAGAGCTATAAATGATAACTCTCATCCACAAATATATTGAGGGAAGGCAACGAAGAGGATTTGAAAGCAAGGCAGAATTGCAGGAAACAGGTTTCAGGAGGTAGATTCGAATCGCCTTTAAAGCACATGAAAAGTTGCAAAACGTCGACAATGATGCCCTTGGCCAAAAAGGGCGTATGCGTTTTTTCCTGAGTATATTCAGGAAAAAACGCATACGCCCTTTTTGGCCAACCAAGCAACCTGGAAAGGCAAATCAGCGTTACAAAGAACTCTCGCTTGCCATCTGTCAAAAGGGCCATGCTGCAAAAAGTGTCAAAACCAGAAATGCAGGACAGGCCATGGAGAAATGGCAGCCTTGCTACGCTGATGGGCGGGATGTAAATTGCCAACAGCCACTCTGGAGAAGTGTACGGTGTGTCCTGAAACATCGAAAAAACACAGCTTAGGGAGCATAGGGCACGTCCACTCATGGGCGTATAAATTGGGAAAACTAAAAATCAGCAAGACACAGGCACCCCAAAGTTTAGGGCTGCTCTGTTGACAAGAACCTCCACTTCATGACACCTTAAATATCCCAGGAAAGAGAAAAATGGATAAAGAAGTTGTGGTCCTTATGTACAATGGAATATCACGCAGACATGAAATCAATATCATAAGGCTAGAAGAAGCAAGATGAGTGGACTTAGGTATGACGATTCTAAGTGAAATAAGTCACACAGAAAAAGACACATATCATAAGTTATCACTTATAGAGGGAATGTAAAAACCGCTACACTTGAACTGAATTACAAAACAGAACAGAGTCACACGTTTAGAAAACACACTATGGCTGCTTAACGGGAAAGGTGAGGTGGGGTGATGCATAAAACAAGGGTTTCAAATTCGCTCAGATACCGTTCCATACACCCAATATGTAATAAACAAGACCTACTCCTTGCTCAGTGAACTGGACTCAACACCCCCTATTCACCGCACAAGAATATATGTGACTAGTAAGAATCTTAAAACCTATTTATTGATATCTGTCTGGAAGTGAGTCAATTGGGTGTAAAGCCGCATAAACACAGCCATGAAAAGCAGCTAAACCCCATTATAAAAATAAATTACTTTTAAAAACCCATAAAACAAAGACAGTGAAAGAGAGAAATTCTTACAAAATTCGTTCAGATGCTGTGATGCAACCTGGATTGACCATATCTAGACCCACAGCTGGATGAGACATAAGGGTGGACACTCTTGGGGTTGAGAGGTTGGGTGAGGTTGGGTGAGCAAATGCAGACCCTTTAAAGTAATACTGCGTGGTACCCATCCCATGGGTCCCAAATCTCCAGGTTCAAGGGCTTCTTCCTACATCGAAAACATGCATGAGAAACGCAGAAGATGGTACACCGTGTGATTTTGAAAGGTTTCTAAAACGCACCTCATTTCTCATCTCCTTGTGTTCGGGTTCGCCATTCCAGCTACTTTACTAGCAATCTCCTTACTTGGAGAATCAGCACCTTTAACCTCCTGTTCCGTACAGGTTGCAATTTGTCCTGAGGGTGAAAGGGAAGAGGGGCAACCAATGAGAGACTAGATCTAGGTGTTGGGACAGGCACAGGTCAGTCTATTTTCCCATCAGGAAGAAGAATTAACCACAGGCTCAGCCTGACCCCGGAACCAGAATAGGGCCTGAGGCAATCCCGTGCTTTTGCGGCCAGCTCGTAAAAAAGACAGTTGAAAAATGGAGCTCAGGGGCACTGCCTTTCACAAACCCGCTGAGTTATAAATGATAACTCTCGTCCACAAATATATTGAGGGAAGGCAACGAAGAGGATTTGAAAGCAAGGCAGAATTGCGGGAAACAGGTTTCAGGAGGTAGATTCGAATCGCCTTTAAATCACATGAAAAGTGGGAAAACGTCGACAGTGATGTCCTTGGCCAAAAAGGGCGTATGCGTTTTTTCCTGAATATATTCAGGAAAAAACGCATACGCCCTTTTTGGCCAACCAAGCAACCTGGTAAGGCAAAGCAGCGCTAGAAAGAAGTCTCGCTTCCCATCGGTCAAAAGGGCCATGCTGCAAAAAGTGTCAAAACCAGAAATGCAGGACAGGCCATGGAGAAATGGCAGCCTTGCTACGCTGATGGGCGGGACGTAAATTGCTAACAGCCACTCTGGAGAAGTGTACGGTGTGTCCTGAAACATCGAAAAAACACAGCTTAGGGAACATAGGGCACGTCCACTCATGGGCGTATAAATTGGGAAAATTAAAAATCAGCAAGACACAGGCACCCCAAAGTTTAGGGCTGCTCTGTTGACAAGAACCTCCACTTCATGACACCTTAAATATCCCAGGAACGAGAAAAATGGATAAAGAAGTTGTGGTACTTATGTACAATGGAATATCACTCAGACATGAAATCAATGTCATAAGGCTACTAGAAGCAAGATGAGTGGATTTAGGTACGACGATTCTAAGTGAAATAAGTCACACAGAAAAAGACACTTATCATAAGCTATCACTTATAGAGGGAATGTAAAAACCGCTACACTTGAACTGAATTACAAAACAGAACAGAGTCACACGTTTAGAAAACACACTATGGCTGCTTAACGGGAAAGGTGAGGTGGGGTGATGCATAAAACAAGGGTTTCAAATTCGCTCAGATACCGTTCCATACACCCAATATGTAATACACAAGACCTACTCCTTGCTCAGTGAACTGGACTCAACACCCCCTATTCACCGCACAAGAATATATGTGACTAGTAAGAATCTTAAAACCTATGTATTGATATCTGTCTGGAAGTGAGTCAAGTGGGTGTAAAGCCGCATAAACACAGCCGTGAAAAGCAGCTAAACCCCATTATAAAAATAAATTCCTTTTAAAAACCCTTAAAATAAAGACAGTGAAAGAGAGAAATTCTTATAAAATTCGTTCAGAGGCTGTGATGCAACCTGGATTGACCATATCTAGCCACACAGCTGGATGAGACATAAGGGTGGACACTCTTGGGGATGAGAGGTTGGGTGAGGTTGGGTGAGCAAACGCAGACCCTTTAAAGTAATACTGCGTTGTACCCATCCCATGGGTCCCAAATCTCCAGGTTTAAGGGCATCTTCCTACATCGAAAACATGCATGAGAAACCCACATGATGGTACACCGTGTGATTTTGAAAGGTTTCTAAAACGCACCTCATTTCTCATCTCCTTGTGTTCGGGTTCGCCATTCCAGGTACTTTACTAACAATCTCCCTACTTGGAGAATCAGCACCTTTAACCTCCTGTTCCGTACAGGTTGCAATTTGTCCTGAGGATGAAAGGGAAGAGGGGCAACCAATGAGAGACTAGATCTAGGTGTTGGGACAGGCACAGGTCACTCTATTTTCCCATCAGGAAGAAGAATTAACCACAGGCTCAGCCTGCCGCCGGGAACCAGAATAGGGCCTGAGGCAATCCCATGCTTTTGCGGCCAGCTCCCAAAAAAGACAGTTGAAAAATGGAGCTCAGGGGCACTGCCATTCACAAACCTGCTGAGTTATAAATGATAACTCTCGTCCACAAATATATTGAGGGAAGTCAACGAAGAGGATTTGAAAGCAAGGCAGAATTGCAGGAAACAGGTTTCAGGAGGTAGATTCGAATCGCCTTTAAAGCACATGAAAAGTGGCAAAACATCGACAATGATGCCCTTGGCCAAAAAGGGCGTATGCGTTTTTTCCTGAATATATTCAGGAAAAAACGCATACGCCCTTTTTGGCCAACCAAGCAACCTGGAAAGGCAAATCAGCGCTACAAGGAAGTCTCGCTTCCCATCGGTCAAAAGGGCCATGCTGCAAAAAGTGTCAAAACCAGAAATGCAGGACAGGCCATGGAGACATGGCAGCCTTGCTACGCTAATGGGCGGGATGTAAATTGCCAACAGCCACTCTGGAGAAGTGTACGTTGTGTCCTGAAACATCGAAAAAACACAGCTTAGGGAGCATAGGGCATGTCCACTCATGGGCGTATAAATTGGGAAAACTAAAAATCAGCAAGACACAGGCACCCCAAAGTTTAGGGCTGCTCTGTTGACAAGAACCTCCACTTCATGACACCTTAAATATCCCAGGAAAGAGAAAAATGGTTAAAGAAGTTGTGGTCCTTATGTACAATGGAATATCACTCAGACATGAAATCAATGTTATAAGGCTAGTAGAAGAAAGATGAGTGGATTCAGGCACGACGATTCTAAGTGAAATAAGTCACACAGAAAAAGACACTTATCATAAGCTATCACTTATAGAGGGAATGTAAAAACCGCTACACTTGAACTGAATTACAAAACAGAACAGAGTCTCACGTTTAGAAAATACATTATGGCTGCTTAACGGGAAAGGTGAGGTGGGGTGATGCATAAAACAAGGGTTTCAAATTCGCTCGGATACCGTTCCATACACCCAATATGTAATACACAAGACCTACTCCTTGCTCAGTGAACTGGACTCAACACCCCCTATTCACCGCAGAAGAATATGTGTGACTAGTAAGAATCTTAAAACCTATGTATTGATATCTGTCTGGAAGTGAGTCCAGTGGGTGTAAAGCCGCATAAACACAGCCGTGAAAAGCAGCTAAACCCCATTATAAAAATAAATTACTTTTAAAAACCCGTAAAACAAAGACAGTGAAAGAGAGAGAAATTCTTTCAAAATTGGTTCAGGGGCTGTGATGCAACCTGGATTGACCATATCTAGACCCACAGCTGAATGAGACATAAGGGTGGACACTCTTGGGGCTGAGAGGTTGTGTGAGGTCGGGTGAGCAAACGCAGACCCTTTAAAGTAATACTGCCTGGTACCCATCCCATGGGTCCCACATCTCCAGGTTTAAGGGCATCTTCCTACATCGAAAACATGCATGAGAAACCCAGAAGATGGTACACTGTGTGATTTTGAAAGGTTTCTAAAACGCACCTCATTTCTCATCTCCTTGTGTTCGGGTTCGCCATTCCAGCTACTTTACTAGCAATCTCCCTACTTGGAGAAAAAGCACCTTTCCCCTCCTGTTCCGTACAGGTTGCAATTTGTCCTGAGTATAAAAGGGAAGAGGGGCAACCAATGAGAGACTAGATCTAGGTGTTGGGACAGGCACAGGTCACTCTATTTTCCCATCAGGAAGAAGAATTAACCACAGGCTCAGCCTGCCGCCCAGAAGCAGAATAGGGCCTGAGGCAATCCCGCGCTTTTGCGGCCAGCACCCAAAAAAGCGAATTGCAAAATGGAGCCCACGGACACTGCCCTTCACAAACCCGCAGAGTTATAAATGATAACTCTCGTCCACAAATATATTGAGGGAAGGCAACGAAGAGGATTTGAAAGCAAGGCAGAATTGCAGGAAACAGGTTTCAGGAGGTAGATTCGAATCGCCTTTAAAGCACATGAAAAGTGGCAAAACATCGACAATGATGCCCTTGGCCAAAAAGGGCGTATGCGTTTTTTCCTGAATATATTCAGGAAAAAACGCATACGCCCTTTTTGGCCAACCAAGCAACCTGGAAAGGCAAATCAGCGCTACAAGGAAGTCTCGCTTCCCATCGGTCAAAAGGGCCATGCGGCAAAAAGTGTCAAAACCAGAAATGCAGGACAGGCCATGGAGAAATGGCAGCCTTGCTACGCTGATGGTCGGGATGTAAATTGCCAACAGCCACTCTGGAGATGTGTACGGTGTGTCCTGAAACATCGAAAAAACACAGCTTAGGGAGCATAGGGCACGTCCACACATGGGCGTATAAATTGGGAAAACTAAAAATCAGAAACACACAGGCACCCCAAAGTTTAGGGTTGCTCTGTTGACAAGAACCTCCACTTCATGACACCTTAAATATCCCAGAAAAGAGAAAAATGGATAAAGAAGTTGTGGTCCTTATGTACAATGGAATATCACTCAGACATGAAATCAATGTCATAAGGCTAGTAGAAGCAAGATGAGTGGATTTAGGTACGACGATTCTAAGTGAAATAAGTCACACAGAAAAAAACACTTATCATAAGCTATCACTTATAGAGGGAATGTAAAAACCGCTACACTTGAACTGAATTACAAAACAGAAGAGAGTCTCACGTTTAGAAAACACACTATGGCTGCTTAACGGGAAAGGTGAGGTGGGGTGATGCATAAAACAAGGGTTTCAAATTCGCTCAGATACTGTTCCATACACCCAATATGTAATAGATAAGACCTACTCCTTGCTCAGTGAACTGGACTCAACACCCCCTATTCAGGGCACAAGAATATATGTGACTAGTAAGAATCTTAAAACCTATGTATTGATATCTGTCTGGAAGTGAGTCCAGTGGGTGTAAAGCCGCATAAACACAGCCGTGAAAAGCAGCTAAAACCCATTATAAAAATAAATTACTTTTAAAAACCCGTAAAACAAAGACAGTGAAAGAGAGAGAAATTCTTACAAAATTCGTTCAGGGGCTGTGATGCAACCTGGATTGACCATATCTAGACCCACAGCTGGATGAGACCTAAGGGTGGATACTCTTGGGGCTGAGAGGTTGGGTGAGGTTGGGTGAGCAAACGCAGACCCTTTAAAGTAATACTGCGTGGTACCCATCCCATAGGTCCCAAATCTCCAGGTTCAAGGGCATCTTCCTACATCGAAAACATGCATGAGAAACCCAGATGATGGTACACCGGGTGATTTTGAAAGGTTTCTAATACGCACCTCATTTCTCATCTCCTTGTGCTCGGGTTCGCCTTTCCAGCTACTTTACTAGCAATCTCCCTACTTGGAGAATCAGCACCTTTAAGCTCCTGTTCCCTAGAGGTTGCACTTTGTCCTGAGGATGAAAGGGAAGAGGGGCAACCAATGAGAGACTAGATCTAGGTTTTGGGACAGGCACAGGTCACTCTATTTTCCCATCAGGAAGAAGAATTAACCACGGCTCAGCCTGCCGCCCAGAAGCAGAATAGGGCCTGAGGCAGTCCCGCGCTCTTGCGGCCAGCTCCCAAAAAAGCGAGTTGAAAAATGGAGCCCAGGGAGACTGCCATTCACAAACCCGCAGAGTTATAAATGATAACTCTCGTCCACAAATATATTGAGGGAAGGCAATGAAGAGGATTTGAAAGCAAGGCAGAATTGCAGGAAACAGGTTTCAGGAGGTAGATTCGAATCGCCTTTAAAGCACATGAAAAGTTGCAAAATGTCGACAATGATGCCCTTGGCCAAAAAGGGCGTATGCGTTTTTTCCTGAATATATTCAGGAAAAAACGCATACGCCCTTTTTGGCCAACCAAGCAACCTGGAAAGGCAAATCAGCGCTACAAAGTAGTCTCGCTTCCCATCGGTCAAAAGGGCCATGCTGCAAAAAGTGTCAAAACCAGAAATGCAGGACAGACCATGGAGAAATGGCAGCCTTGCTACGCTGATGGGCGGGATGTAAATTGCCAACAGCCACTCTGGAGAAGTGTACGGTGTGTCCTGAAACATCTAAAACACACAGCTTAGGGAGCATAGGGCACGTCCACTCATGGGCGTATAAATTGGGAAAACTAAAAATCAGCAAGACACAGGCACCCCAAAGTTTAGGGCTGCTCTGTTGACAAGAACCTCCACTTCATGACACCTTAAATATCCCAGGAAGGAGAAAAATGGATAAAGAAGTTGTGGTCCTAATGTACAATGGAATATCACGCAGACATGAAATCAATATCATAAGGCTAGAAGAAGCAAGATGAGTCGACTTAGGTACGATGATTCTAAGTGAAATAAGTCACACAGAAAAAGACACTTATCATAAGCTATCACTTATAGAGGGAATGTAAAAACCGCTACACTTGAACTGAGTTACAAAACAGAACAGAGTCACACGTTTAGAAAACACACTATGGCTGCTTAACGGTAAAGGTGAGGTGGGGTGATGCATAAAACAAGGGTTTCAAATTCGCTCAGATACCGTTCCATACACCCAATATGTAATAGAAAAGACCGACTCATTGCTCAGAGAACTGGACTCAACACCCCCTATTCACTGCACAAGAATATATGTGACTAGTAAGAATCTTAAAACCTATATATTGATATCTGTCTGGAAGTGAGTCAAGTGGGTGTAACGCCGCATAAACACAGCCATGAAAAGCAGCTAAACCCCATTATAAAAATAAATTACTTTTAAAAACCCGTAAAACAAAGACAGTGAAAGAGAGAGAAATTCTTACAAAATTCGTTCAGAGGCTGTGATGCAACCTGGATTGACCATATCTAGACCCACAGCTGGATGAGACATAAGGGTGGACACACTTGGGGCTGCGAGGTTGGGTGAGGTTGGGTGAGCAAACGCAGAAGCTTTAAAGTAATACTGCGTGGTACCCATCCCATGGGTCCCAAATCTCCAGGTTCAAGGGCATCTTCCTACATCGAAAACATGCATGAGAAACCCAGAAGATGGTACACCGTGTGATTTTGAAAGGTTTCTAAAACGCACCTCATTTCTCATCTCCTTGTGCTCGGGTTCGCCATTCCAGGTACTTTACTAGCAATCTCCCTACTTGGAGAATCAGCACCTTTAACCTCCTGTTCCCTACAGGTTGAAATTTGTACTGAGGATGAACGGGAAGAGGGGCAACCAATGAGAGACTAGATCTAGGTGTTGGGACAGGCACAGGGCACTCTATTTTCCTATCAGGAAGTAGAATTAACCACGGCTCAGCCTGCCGCCCAGAAGCAGAAGAGGGCCTGAGGCAATCCCGCGCTCTTGCGGCCAGCTCCCAAAAAAGCGAGTTGAAAAATGGAGCCCAGGGAGACTGCCATTCACAAACCCGCAGAGTTATAAATGATAACTCTCGTCCACAAATATATTGAGGGAAGGCAATGAAGAGGATTTGAAAGCAAGGCAGAATTGCAGGAAACAGGTTTCAGGAGGTAGATTCGAATCGCCTTTAAAGCACATGAAAAGTTGCAAAATGTCGACAATGATGCCCTTGGCCAAAAAGGGCGTATGCGTTTTTTCCTGAATATATTCAGGAAAAAACGCATACGCCCTTTTTGGCCAACCAAGCAACCTGGAAAGGCAAATCAGCGCTACAAAGTAGTCTCGCTTCCCATCGGTCAAAAGGGCCATGCTGCAAAAAGTGTCAAAACCAGAAATGCAGGACAGACCATGGAGAAATGGCAGCCTTGCTACGCTGATGGGCGGGATGTAAATTGCCAACAGCCACTCTGGAGAAGTGTACGGTGTGTCCTGAAACATCTAAAACACACAGCTTAGGGAGCATAGGGCACGTCCACTCATGGGCGTATAAATTGGGAAAACTAAAAATCAGCAAGACACAGGCACCCTAAAGTTTAGGGCTGCTCTGTTGACAAGAACCTCCACTTCATGACACCTTAAATACCCCAGGAAAGAGAAAAATGGATAAAGAAGTCGTGGTCCTTATGTACAATGGAATATCACTCAGACATGAAATCAATGTCATAAGGCTAGTAGAAGCAAGATGAGTAGATTTAGGTACAACGATTCTAAGTGAAATAAGTCACACAGAAAAAGACACTTATTATAAGCTATCACTTATAGAGGGAATGTAAAAACCGCTACACTTGAACTGAATTACAAAAGAGAATAGAGTCATACGTTTAGAAAACACACTATGGCTGCTTAACGGGAAAGGTGAGGTGGGGTGATGCATAAAACAAGGGTTTGAAATTCGCTCAGATACCGTTCCATACACCCAATATGTAATAGACAAGGCCTACTCCTTGCTCAGTGAACTGGACTCAACACCCCCTATTCACCGCACAACAATATATGTGACTAGTAAGAATCTTAAAACCTATGTATTGATATCTCTCTGGAAGTGAGTCAAGTGGGTGTAAAGCCGCATAAACACAGCCATGAAAAGCAGCTAAACCCCATTATAAAAATAAATTACTTTTAAAAACCCGTTAAACAAAGACAGTGAAAGAGAGAGAAATTCTTCCAAAATTCGTTCAGGGGCTGTGATGCAACCTGGATTGACCATATCTAGACCCACAGCTGGATGAGACATAAGGGTGGACACTCTTGGGGCTGAGAGGTTGGGTGAGGTTGGGTGAGCAAACGCAGAACCTTTAAAGTAATACTGCCTGGTACCCATCCCATGGGTCCCAAATCTCCAGGTTCAAGGGCATCTTCCTACATCGAAAACATGCATGAGAAACCCAGAAGATGGTACACCGTGTGATTTTGAAAGGTTTCTAAAACGCACCTCATTTCTCATCTCCTTGTGCTCGGGTTCGCCATTCCAGGTACTTTACTAGCAATCTCCCTACTTGGAGAATCAGCACCTTTAACCTCCTGTTCCCTACAGGTTGCAATTTGTACTGAGGATGAACGGGAAGAGGGGCAACCAATGAGAGACTAGATCTAGGTGTTGGGACAGGCACAGGTCACTCTATTTTCCCATCAGGAAGAAGAATTAACCACAGGCTCAGCCTGCCGCCCAGAAGCAGAATAGGGCCTGAGGCAATATCGCGCTCTTGCGGCCAGCTCCCAAAAAAGCGAGTTGAAAAATGGAGCCCAGGGAGACTGCCATTCACAAACCCGCAGAGTTATAAATGATAACTCTCGTCCACAAATATATTGAGGGAAGGCAATGAAGAGGATTTGAAAGCAAGGCAGAATTGCAGGAAACAGGTTTCAGGAGGTAGATTCGAATCGCCTTTAAAGCACATGAAAAGTTGCAAAATGTCGACAATGATGCCCTTGGCCAAAAAGGGCGTATGCGTTTTTTCCTGAATATATTCAGGAAAAAACGCATACGCCCTTTTTGGCCAACCAAGCAACCTGGAAAGGCAAATCAGCGCTACAAAGTAGTCTCGCTTCCCATCGGTCAAAAGGGCCATGCTGCAAAAAGTGTCAAAACCAGAAATGCAGGACAGACCATGGAGAAATGGCAGCCTTGCTACGCTGATGGGCGGGATGTAAATTGCCAACAGCCACTCTGGAGAAGTGTACGGTGTGTCCTGAAACATCTAAAACACACAGCTTAGGGAGCATAGGGCACGTCCACTCATGGGCGTATAAATTGGGAAAACTAAAAATCAGCAAGACACAGGCACCCCAAAGTTTAGGGCTGCTCTGTTGACAAGAACCTCCACTTCATGACACCTTAAATATCCCAGGAAGGAGAAAAATGGATAAAGAAGTTGTGGTCCTAATGTACAATGGAATATCACGCAGACATGAAATCAATATCATAAGGCTAAAAGAAGCAAGATGAGTCGACTTAGGTACGATGATTCTAAGTGAAATAAGTCACACAGAAAAAGACACTTATCATAAGCTATCACTTATAGAGGGAATGTAAAAACCGCTACACTTGAACTGAGTTACAAAACAGAACAGAGTCACACGTTTAGAAAACACACTATGGCTGCTTAACGGGAAAGGTGAGGTGGGGTGATGCATAAAACAAGGGTTTCAAATTCGCTCAGATACCGTTCCATACACCCAATATGTAATAGAAAAGACCGACTCATTGCTCAGAGAACTGGACTCAACACCCCCTATTCACCGCACAAGAATATATGTGACTAGTAAGAATCTTAAAACCTATATATTGATATCTGTCTGGAAGTGAGTCAAGTGGGTGTAACGCCGCATAAACACAGCCATGAAAAGCAGCTAAACCCCATTATAAAAATAAATTACTTTTAAAAACCCGTAAAACAAAGACAGTGAAAGAGAGAGAAATTCTTACAAAATTCGTTCAGAGGCTGTGATGCAACCTGGATTGACCATATCTAGACCCACAGCTGGATGAGACATAAGGGTGGACACACTTGGGGCTGCGAGGTTGGGTGAGGTTGGGTGAGCAAACACAGACCCTTTAAAGTAATACTGCGTGGTACCCATCCCATGGGTCCCAAATCTCCAGGTTCAAGGGCATCTTCCTACATCGAAAACATGCATGAGAAACCCAGAAGATGGTACACCGTGTGATTTTGAAAGGTTTCTAAAACGCACCTCATTTCTCATCTCCTTGTGTTCGGGTTCGCCATTCCAGCTACTTTACTAGCAATCTCCCTACTTGGAGAATCAACACCTTTAACCTCCTGTTCCGTACAGGTTGCAATTTGTACTGAGGATGAAAGGGAAGAGGGGCAACCAATGAGAGACTAGATCTAGGTTTTGGGACAGGCACAGGTCACTCTATTTTCCCATCAGGAAGAAGAATTAACCACGGCTCAGCCTGCCGCCCAGAAGCAGAATAGGGCCTGAGGCAATCCCGCGCTCTTGCGGCCAGCTCCCAAAAAAGCGAGTTGAAAAATGGAGCCCAGGGAGACTGCCATTCACAAACCCGCAGAGTTATAAATGATAACTCTCGTCCACAAATATATTGAGGGAAGGCAATGAAGAGGATTTGAAAGCAAGGCAGAATTGCAGGAAACAGGTTTCAGGAGGTAGATACGAATCGCCTTTAAAGCACATGAAAAGTTGCAAAATGTCGACAATGATGCCCTTGGCCAAAAAGGGTGTATGCGTTTTTTTCTGAATATATTCAGGAAAAAACGCATATGCCCTTTTTGGCCAACCAAGCAACCTGGAAAGGCAAATCAGCGCTACAAAGTAGTCTCGCTTCCCATCGGTCAAAAGAGCCATGCTGCAAAAAGTGTCAAAACCAGAAATGCAGGACAGACCATGGAGAAATGGCAGCCTTGCTATGCTGATGGGCGGGATGTAAATTGCCAACAGCCACTCTGGAGAAGTGTACGGTGTGTCCTGAAACATCTAAAACACACAGCTTAGGGAGCATAGGGCACGTCCACTCATGGGCGTATAAATTGGGAAAACTAAAAATCAGCAAGACACAGGCACCCTAAAGTTTAGGGCTGCTCTGATGACAAGAACCTCCACTTCATGACACCTTAAATACCCCAGGAAAGAGAAAAATGGATAAAGAAGTCGTGGTCCTTATGTACAATGGAATATCACTCAGACATGAAATCAATGTCATAAGGCTAGTAGAAGCAAGATGAGTAGATTTAGGTACAATGATTCTAAGTGAAATAAGTCACACAGAAAAAGACACTTATCATAAGCTATCACTTATAGAGGGAATGTAAAACCGCTACACTTGAACTGAATTACAAAAGAGAATAGAGTCATACGTTTAGAAAACACACTATGGCTGCTTAACGGGAAAGGTGAGGTGGGGTGATGCATAAAACAAGGGTTTGAAATTCGCTCAGATACCGTTCCATACACCCAATATGTAATAGACAAGGCCTACTCCTTGCTCAGTGAACTGGACTCAACACCCCCTATTCACCGCACAACAATATATGTGACTAGTAAGAATCTTAAAACCTATGTATTGATATCTCTCTGGAAGTGAGTCAAGTGGGTGTAAAGCCGCATAAACACAGCCATGAAAAGCAGCTAAACCCCATTATAAAAATAAATTACTTTTAAAAACCCGTTAAACAAAGACAGTGAAAGAGAGAGAAATTCTTCCAAAATTCGTTCAGGGGCTGTGATGCAACCTGGATTGACCATATCTAGACCCACAGCTGGATGAGACATAAGGGTGGACACTCTTGGGGCTGAGAGGTTGGGTGAGGTTGGGTGAGCAAACGCAGAACCTTTAAAGTAATACTGCCTGGTACCCATCCCATGGGTCCCAAATCTCCAGGTTCAAGGGCATCTTCCTACATCGAAAACATGCATGAGAAACCCAGAAGATGGTACACCGTGTGATTTTGAAAGGTTTCTAAAACACACCTCATTTCTCATCTCCTTGTGCTCGGGTTCGCCATTCCAGGTACTTTACTAGCAATCTCCCTACTTGGAGAATCAGCACCTTTAACCTCCTGTTCCCTACAGGTTGCAATTTGTACTGAGGATGAACGGGAAGAGGGGCAACCAATGAGAGACTAGATCTAGGTGTTGGGACAGGCACAGGTCACTCTATTTTCCCATCAGGAAGAAGAATTAACCACAGGCTCAGCCTGCCGCCCAGAAGCAGAATAGGGCCTGAGGCAATATCGCGCTCTTGCGGCCAGCTCCCAAAAAAGCGAGTTGAAAAATGGAGCCCAGGGAGACTGCCATTCACAAACCCGCAGAGTTATAAATGATAACTCTCGTCCACAAATATATTGAGGGAAGGCAATGAAGAGGATTTGAAAGCAAGGCAGAATTGCAGGAAACAGGTTTCAGGAGGTAGATTCGAATCGCCTTTAAAGCACATGAAAAGTTGCAAAATGTCGACAATGATGCCCTTGGCCAAAAAGGGCGTATGCGTTTTTTCCTGAATATATTCAGGAAAAAACGCATACGCCCTTTTTGGCCAACCAAGCAACCTGGAAAGGCAAATCAGCGCTACAAAGTAGTCTCGCTTCCCATCGGTCAAAAGGGCCATGCTGCAAAAAGTGTCAAAACCAGAAATGCAGGACAGACCATGGAGAAATGGCAGCCTTGCTACGCTGATGGGCAGGATGTAAATTGCCAACAGCCACTCTGGAGAAGTGTACGGTGTGTCCTGAAACATCTAAAACACACAGCTTAGGGAGCATAGGGCACGTCCACTCATGGGCGTATAAATTGGGAAAACTAAAAATCAGCAAGACACAGGCACCCCAAAGTTTAGGGCTGCTCTGTTGACAAGAACCTCCACTTCATGACACCTTAAATATCCCAGGAAGGAGAAAAATGGATAAAGAAGTTGTGGTCCTAATGTACAATGGAATATCACGCAGACATGAAATCAATATCATAAGGCTAGAAGAAGCAAGATGAGTCGACTTAGGTACGATGATTCTAAGTGAAATAAGTCACACAGAAAAAGACACTTATCATAAGCTATCACTTATAGAGGGAATGTAAAAACCGCTACACTTGAACTGAGTTACAAAACAGAACAGAGTCACACGTTTAGACAACACACTATGGCTGCTTAACGGGAAAGGTGAGGTGGGGTGATGCATAAAACAAGGGTTTCAAATTCGCTCACATACCGTTCCATACACCCAATATGTAATAGAAAAGACCGACTCATTGCTCAGAGAACTGGACTCAACACCCCCTATTCACCGCACAAGAATATATGTGACTAGTAAGAATCTTAAAACCTATATATTGATATCTGTCTGGAAGTGAGTCAAGTGGGTGTAACGCCGCATAAACACAGCCATGAAAAGCAGCTAAACCCCATTATAAAAATAAATTACTTTTAAAAACCCGTAAAACAAAGACAGTGAAAGAGAGAGAAATTCTTACAAAATTCGTTCAGAGGCTGTGATGCAACCTGGATTGACCATATCTAGACCCACAGCTGGATGAGACATAAGGGTGGACACACTTGGGGCTGCGAGGTTGGGTGAGGTTGGGTGAGCAAACACAGACCCTTTAAAGTAATACTGCGTGGTACCCATCCC
The DNA here is from genome assembly GCF_028021215.1 of Eschrichtius robustus. Lineage (NCBI taxonomy): Eukaryota > Metazoa > Chordata > Mammalia > Artiodactyla > Eschrichtiidae > Eschrichtius > Eschrichtius robustus. Next base: position 48,088 of record NW_027175308.1, on the reverse strand, counting down.
ATGGGTCCCAAATCTCCAGGTTCAAGGGCATCTTCCTACATCGAAAACATGCATGAGAAACCCAGAAGATGGTACACCGTGTGATTTTGAAAGGTTTCTAAAACGCACCTCATTTCTCATCTCCTTGTGTTCGGGTTCGCCATTCCAGCTACTTTACTAGCAATCTCCCTACTTGGAGAATCAACACCTTTAACCTCCTGTTCCGTACAGGTTGCAATTTGTCCTGAGGATGAAAGGGAAGAGGGGCAACCAATGAGAGACTAGATCTAGGTTTTGGGACAGGCACAGGTCACTCTATTTTCCCATCAGGAAGAAGAATTAACCACGGCTCAGCCTGCCGCCCAGAAGCAGAATAGGGCCTGAGGCAATCCCGCGCTCTTGCGGCCAGCTCCCAAAAAAGCGAGTTGAAAAATGGAGCCCAGGGAGACTGCCATTCACAAACCCGCAGAGTTATAAATGATAACTCTCGTCCACAAATATATTGAGGGAAGGCAATGAAGAGGATTTGAAAGCAAGGCAGAATTGCAGGAAACAGGTTTCAGGAGGTAGATTCGAATCGCCTTTAAAGCACATGAAAAGTTGCAAAATGTCGACAATGATGCCCTTGGCCAAAAAGGGCGTATGCGTTTTTTCCTGAATATATTCAGGAAAAAACGCATACGCCCTTTTTGGCCAACCAAGCAACCTGGAAAGGCAAATCAGCGCTACAAAGTAGTCTCGCTTCCCATCGGTCAAAAGGGCCATGCTGCAAAAAGTGTCAAAACCAGAAACGCAGGACAGACCATGGAGAAATGGCAGCCTTGCTACGCTGATGGGCGGGATGTAAATTGCCAACAGCCACTCTGGAGAAGTGTACGGTGTGTCCTGAAACATCTAAAACACACAGCTTAGGGAGCATAGGGCACGTCCACTCATGGGCGTATAAATTGGGAAAACTAAAAATCAGCAAGACACAGGCACCCTAAAGTTTAGGGCTGCTCTGTTGACAAGAACCTCCACTTCATGACACCTTAAATACCCCAGGAAAGAGAAAAATGGATAAAGAAGTCGTGGTCCTTATGTACAATGGAATATCACTCAGACATGAAATCAATGTCATAAGGCTAGTAGAAGCAAGATGAGTAGATTTAGGTACAACGATTCTAAGTGAAATAAGTCACACAGAAAAAGACACTTATCATAAGCTATCACTTATAGAGGGAATGTAAAAACCGCTACACTTGAACTGAATTACAAAAGAGAATAGAGTCATACGTTTAGAAAACACACTATGGCTGCTTAACGGGAAAGGTGAGGTGGGGTGATGCATAACACAAGGGTTTGAAATTCGCTCAGATACCGTTCCATACACCCAATATGTAATAGACAAGGCCTACTCCTTGCTCAGTGAACTGGACTCAACACCCCCTATTCACCGCACAACAATATATGTGACTAGTAAGAATCTTAAAACCTATGTATTGATATCTCTCTGGAAGTGAGTCAAGTGGGTGTACAGCCGCATAAACACAGCCATGAAAATCAGCTAAACCCCATTATAAAAATAAATTACTTTTAAAAACCCGTTAAACAAAGACAGTGAAAGAGAGAGAAATTCTTCCAAAATTCGTTCAGGGGCTGTGATGCAACCTGGATTGACCATATCTAGACCCACAGCTGGATGAGACATAAGGGTGGACACTCTTGGGGCTGAGAGGTTGGGTGAGGTTGGGTGAGCAAACGCAGAATCTTTAAACTAATACTGCCTGGTACCCATCCCATGGGTCCCAAATCTCCAGGTTCAAGGGCATCTTCCTACATCGAAAACATGCATGAGAAACCCAGAAGATGGTACACCGTGTGATTTTGAAAGGTTTCTAAAACGCACCTCATTTCTCATCTCCTTGTGCTCGGGTTCGCCATTCCAGGTACTTTACTAGCAATCTCCCTACTTGGAGAATCAGCACCTTTAACCTCCTGTTCCCTACAGGTTGCAATTTGTACTGAGGATGAACGGGAAGAGGGGCAACCAATGAGAGACTAGATCTAGGTGTTGGGACAGGCACAGGTCACTCTATTTTCCCATCAGGAAGAAGAATTAACCACAGGCTCAGCCTGCCGCCCAGAAGCAGAATAGGGCCTGAGGCAATATCGCGCTCTTGCGGCCAGCTCCCAAAAAAGCGAGTTGAAAAATGGAGCCCAGGGAGACTGCCATTCACAAACCCGCAGAGTTATAAATGATAACTCTCGTCCACAAATATATTGAGGGAAGGCAATGAAGAGGATTTGAAAGCAAGGCAGAATTGCAGGAAACAGGTTTCAGGAGGTAGATTCGAATCGCCTTTAAAGCACATGAAAAGTTGCAAAATGTCGACAATGATGCCCTTGGCCAAAAAGGGCGTATGCGTTTTTTCCTGAATATATTCAGGAAAAAACGCATACGCCCTTTTTGGCCAACCAAGCAACCTGGAAAGGCAAATCAGCGCTACAAAGTAGTCTCGCTTCCCATCGGTCAAAAGTGCCATGCTGCAAAAAGTGTCAAAACCAGAAATGCAGGACAGACCATGGAGAAATGGCAGCCTTGCTACGCTGATGGGCGGGATGTAAATTGCCAACAGCCACTCTGGAGAAGTGTACGGTGTGTCCTGAAACATCTAAAACACACAGCTTAGGGAGCATAGGGCACGTCCACTCATGGGCGTATAAATTGGGAAAACTAAAAATCAGCAAGACACAGGCACCCCAAAGTTTAGGGCTGCTCTGTTGACAAGAACCTCCACTTCATGACACCTTAAATATCCCAGGAAGGAGAAAAATGGATAAAGAAGTTGTGGTCCTAATGTACAATGATATATCACGCAGACATGAAATCAATATCATAAGGCTAGAAGAAGCAAGATGAGTCGACTTAGGTACGATGATTCTAAGTGAAATAAGTCACACAGAAAAAGACACTTATCATAAGCTATCACTTATAGAGGGAATGTAAAAACCGCTACACTTGAACTGAGTTACAAAACAGAACAGAGTCACACGTTTAGAAAACACACTATGGCTGCTTAACGGGAAAGGTGAGGTGGGGTGATGCATAAAACAAGGGTTTCAAATTCGCTCAGATACCGTTCCATACACCCAATATGTAATAGAAAAGACCGACACATTGCTCAGAGAACTGGACTCAACACCCCCTATTCACCGCACAAGAATATATGTGACTAGTAAGAATCTTAAAACCTATATATTGATATCTGTCTGGAAGTGAGTCAAGTGGGTGTAACGCCGCATAAACACAGCCATGAAAAGCAGCTAAACCCCATTATAAAAATAAATTACTTTTAAAAACCCGTAAAACAAAGACAGTGAAAGAGAGAGAAATTCTTACAAAATTCGTTCAGAGGCTGTGATGCAACCTGGATTGACCATATCTAGACCCACAGCTGGATGAGACATAAGGGTGGACACACTTGGGGCTGCGAGGTTGGGTGAGGTTGGTTGAGCAAACACAGACCATTTAAAGTAATACTGCGTGGTACCCATCCCATGGGTCCCAAATCTCCAGGTTCAAGGGCATCTTCCTACATCGAAAACATGCATGAGAAACCCAGAAGATGGTACACCGTGTGATTTTGAAAGGTTTCTAAAACGCACCTCATTTCTCATCTCCTTGTGCTCGGGTTCGCCATTCCAGCTACTTTACTAGCAATCTCCCTACTTGGAGAATCAACACCTTTAACCTCCTGTTCCGTACAGGTTGCAATTTGTCCTGAGGATGAAAGGGAAGAGGGGCAACCAATGAGAGACTAGATCTAGGTGTTGGGACAGGCACTGGTCACTCTATTTTCCCATCAGGAAGAAGAATTAACCACAGGCTCAGCCTACTGCCGGTAACCAGAATAGGGCCTTAGGCAATCCCGTGCGTTTGCTGCCAGCTCCCAAAACAGACAGTTGAAAAATGGAGCTCAGGGGCACTGCAATTCACAAACCTGCTGAGTTATAAATGATAACTCTCGTCCAAAAATATATTGAGGGTAGGCAACGAAGAGGATTTGAAAGCAAGGCAGAATTGCACGAAACAGATTTCAGGAGGTAGATTCGAATCGCCTTTAAAGCACATGAAAGGTGGCAAAACGTCGACAATGATGACCTTGTCCAAAAAGAGCGTATGCGTTTTTTCCTGAATATATTCAGGAAAAAACGCATACGCCCTTTTTGGCCAACCAAGCAACCTGGAAAGGCAAATCAGTGCTACAAAGAAGTCTCGCTTCCCATCGGTCAAAAGGGCCATGCTGCAAAAATTTTCAAAACCAGAAATGCAGGACAGGCCATGGAGAAATGGCAGCCTTGCTACGCTGATGGGCGGGATGTAAATTGCCAACAGCCACTCTGGAGAAGTGTACGGTGTGTCCTGAAACATCTAAAACACACAGCTTAGGGAGCATAGGGCACGTCCACTCATGGGCGTATAAATTGGGAAAACTAAAAATCAGCAAGACACAGGCACCCCAAAGTTTAGGGCTGCTCTGTTGACAAGAACCTCCACTTCATGACACCTTAAATATCCCAGGAAAGAGAAAAATGGATAAAGAAGTTGTGGTCCTTATGTACAATGGAATATCACTCAGACATGAAATCAATGTCATAAGGCTAGAAGAAGCAAGGTGAGTGGACTTAGGAACGATAATTCTAAGTGAAATAAGTCACACAGAAAAAGACACTTATCATAAGCTATCACTTATAGAGGGAATGTAAAAACCGCTACACTTGAACTGAATTACAAAACAGAACAGAGTCACACGTTTAGAAAACACACTATGGCTGCTTAACGGGAAAGGTGAGGTGGGGTGATGCATAAAACAAGGGTTTCAAATTGGCTCAGATACCGTTCCATACACCCAATATGTAATAGAAAAGACCGACTCCTTGCTCAGTGAACTGGACTCAACAACCCCTATTCACCGCACAAGATTATATCTGACTAGTAAGAATCTTAAAACCTATGTATTGATATCTGTCTGGAAGTGAGTCAAGTGGGTGTAAAGCCGCATAAACACAGCCGTGAAAAGCAGCTAAACCCCATTATAAAAATAAATTACTTTTAAAAACCCGTAAAACAAAGACAGTGAAAGAGAGAGAAATTCTTACAAAATTCGTTCAGGGGCTGTGATGCAACCTGGATTGACCATATCTAGACCCACAGCTGGATGAGACATAAGGGTGGACACTCTTGGGGCTGAGAGGTTGGGTGAGGTTGGGTGAGCAAACACAGACCCTTTAAAGTAATACTGCCTGGTACCCATCCCATGGGTCCCAAATCTCCAGGTTCAAGGGCATATTCCTACATCGAAAACATGCATGAGTAACCCAGAAGGTGGTACACCGTGTGATTTTGAAAGGTTTCTAAAACGCACCTCATTTCTCATCTCCTTGTGCTCGGGTTCGCCATTCCAGTTACTTTACTAGCAATCTCCCTACTTGGAGAATCAGCACCTTTAACCTCCTGTTCCCTACAGGTTGCAATTTGTCCTGAGGATGAACGGAAGAGGGGCAACCAATGAGAGACTAGATCTAGGTGTTGGGACAGGCACAGGTCACTCTATTTTCCCATCAGGAAGAAGAATTAACCACAGGCTCAGCCTGCCGCCCAGAAGCAGAATAGGGCCTGAGGCAATCCCGCGCTCCTGCGGCCAGCTCCCAAAAAAGCAAGTTGAAAAATGGAGCCCAGGGACACTGCCATTCACAAACCCGCAGAGTTATAAATGATAACTCTCGTCCACAAATATATTTAGGGAAGGCAACGAAGAGGATTTGAAAGCAAGCAGAATTGCAGGAAACAGGTTTCAGGAGGTAGATTCGAATGGCCTTTAAAGCACATGAAAAGTGGCAAAACGTGGACAATGATGCCCTTGGCCAAAAAGGGCGTATGCGTTTTTTCCTGAATATATTCAGGAAAAAACGCATACGCCCTTTTTGGCCAACCAAGCAACCTGGAAAGGCAAATCAGCGCTACAAAAAGTCTCGCTTCCCATCGGTCAAAAGGGCCATGCTGCAGAAAGTGTCAAAACCAGAAATGCAGGACAGGCCATGGAGAAATGGCAGCCTTGCTACGCTGATGGGCGGGATGTAAATTGCCAACAGCCACTCTGGAGAAGTGTACGGTGTGTCCTGAAACATCGAAAAAACACAGCTTAGGGAGCATAGGGCACGTCCACTCATGGGCGTATAAATTGGGAAAACTAAAAATCAGCAAGACACAGGCACCCCAAAGTTTAGGGCTGCTCTGTTGACAAGAACCTCCACTTCATGACACCTTAAATATCCCAGGAAAGAGAAAAATGGATAAAGAAGTTGTGGTCCTTATGTACAATGGAATATCACTCAGACATGCAATCAATGTCATAAGGCTAGTAGAAGCAAGATGAATGGACTTAGGTACGACGATTCTAAGTGAAATAAGTCACACAGAAAAAGACACTTATCATAAGCTATCACTTATAGAGGGAATGTAAAAACCGCTACACTTGAACTGAATTACAAAACAGAACAGAGTCTCACGTTTAGAAAACACACTATGGCTGCTTAAAGGGAAAGGTGAGGTGGGGTGATGCATAAAACAAGGTTTTCAAATTCGCTCAGATACCGTTCCATACACCCAATATGTAATAGACAAGACCTACTCCTTGCTCAGTGAACTGGACTCAACACCCCCAATTCACCGCAGAAGAATATATGTGACTAGTAAGAATCTTAAATCCTATGTATTGATATCTGTCTGGAAGTGAGTCCAGTGGGTGTAAAGCCGCATAAACACAGCCGTGAAAAGCAGCTAAACCTCATTATAAAAATAAATTACTTTTAAAAACCCGTAAAACAAAGACAGTGAAAGAGAGAGAAATTCTTACAAAATTCTTTCAGGGGCTGTGATGCAACCTGGATTGACCATATCTAGACCCACAGCTGGATGAGACATAAGGGTGGACACTCTTGGGGCTGAGAGGTTGGGTGAGGTTGGGTGAGCAAACGCAGACCCTTTAAAGGAATACTGCGTGGTACCCATCCCATGGGTCCCAAATCTCCAGGTTCAAGGGCATCTTCCTACATCGAAAACATGCATGAGAAACCCAGAAGATGGTACACCGTGTGATTTTGAAAGTTTTCTAAAACGCACCTCATTTCTCATCTCCTTGTGCTCGGGTTCGCCATTCCAGGTACTTTACTAGCAATCTCCCTACTTGGAGAATCAGCACCTTTAACCTCCTGTTCCCTACAGGTTGCAATTTGTCCTGAGGATGAACGGGAAGAGGGGCAACCAATGAGAGACTAGATCTAGGTGTTGGGACAGGCACAGGTCACTCTTTTTTCCCATCAGGAAGAAGAATTAACCACAGGCTCAGCCTGCCGCCCAGAAGCAGAATAGGGCCTGAGTCAATCCCGTGCGTTTGCGGCCAGCTCCCAAAAAAGACAGTTGAAAAATGGAGCTCAGGGGCACTGCAATTCACAAACCTGCTGAGTTATAAATGATAACTCTCGTCCAAAAATATATTGAGGGAAGGCAACGAAGAGGATTTGAAAGCAAGGCAGAATTGCAGGAAACAGATTTCAGGAGGTAGATTTGAATCGCCTTTAAAGCACATGAAAGGTGGCAAAACGTCGACAATGATGACCTTGGCCAAAAAGAGCGTATGCGTTTTTTCCTGAATATATTCAGGAAAAAACGCATACGCCCTTTTTGGCCAACCAAGCAACCTGGAAAGGCAAATCAGCGCTACAAAGAAGTCTCGCTTCCCATCGGTCAAAAGGGCCATGCTGCAAAAATTTTCAAAACCAGAAATGCAGGACAGGCCATGGAGAAATGGCAGCCTTGCTACGCTGATGGGAGGGATGTAAATTGCCAACAGCCACACTGGAGAAGTGTACGGTGTGTCCTGAAACTTCGAAAAAACACAGCTTAGGGAGCATAGGGCACGTCCACTCATGGTCGTATAAATTGGGAAAACTAAAAATCAGCAAGACACAGGCACCCCAATGATTAGGGCTGCTCAGTTGACAAGAACCTCCACTTCATGACACCTTAAATATCCCAGGAAAGAAAAAAATGGATAAAGAATTTGTGGTCCTTATGTAAAATGGAATATCACTCAGACATGAAATAAATGTCATAAGGCTAGTAGAAGCAAGATGAGTGGATTTAGGAACGACGATTCTAAGTGAAATAAGTCACACAGAAAAAGACACTTATCATAAGCTATCACTTATAGAGGGAATGTAAAAACCGCTACACTTGAACTGAATTACAAAACAGAACAGAGTCACACGTTTAGAAAACACACTATGGCTGCTTAACGGGAAAGGTGAGGTGGGGTGATGCATAAAACAAGGGTTTCAAATTCGCTCACATACCGTTCCATACACCCAATATGTAATAGACAAGACCTACACCTTGCTCAGTGAACTGGACACAACACCCCCTATTCACCGCACAAGAATATATCTGACTAGTAAGAATCGTAAAACCTATGTATTGATATCTCTCTGGAAGTGAGTCAAGTGGGTGTAAAGCCGCATCAACACAGCCGTGAAAGGCCGCTAAACCCCATTATAAAAATAAATTACTTTTAAAAACCCGTAAAACAAAGACAGTGAAAGAGAGAGAAATCCTTCCAAAATTCGGTCAGGGGCTGTGATGCAACCTGGATTGACCATATCTAGACACACAGCTGGATGAGACATAAGGGTGGACACTCTTGGGGCTGAGAGGTTGGGTGAGGTTGGGTGAGCAAACGCACAACCTTTAAAGTAATACTGCGTGGTACGCATCCCATGGGTCCCAAATCTCCACGTTCAAGGGCATCTTCCTACATCAAAAACATACATGAGAAACCCAGAAGATGGTACACCGTGTGATTTTGAAAGGTTTCTAAAACGCACCTCATTTCTCATCTCCTTGTGCTCGGGTTCGCCATTCCAGGTACTTTACTAGCAATCTCCCTACTTGGAGAATCAGCACCTTTAACCTCCTGTTCCCTACAGGTTGCAATTTGTCCTGAGGATGAACGGGAAGAGGGGCAACCAATGAGAGACTAGATCTAGGTGTTGGGACAGGCACAGGTCACTCTATTTTCCCATCAGGAAGAAGAATTAACCACAGGCTCAGCCTGCCGCCCAGAAGCAGAATAGGGCCTGAGGCAATCCCGCGCTCTTGCGGCCAGTTCCCAAAAAAGCGAGTTGCAAAATGGAGCCCAGGGACACTGCCTTTCACAAACCCGCAGAGTTATAAATGATAACTCTCGTCCACAAATATATTGAGGGAAGGCAATGAAGAGGATTTGAAAGCAAGGCAGAATTGCAGGAAACAGGTTTCAGGAGGTAGATTCGAATCGCCTTTAAAGCACATGAAAAGCGGCAAAACTTCGACAATGATGCCCTTGGCCAAAAAGGGCGTATGCGTTTTTTCCTGAATATATTCAGGAAAAAACGCATACGCCCTTTTTGGCCAACCAAGCAACCTGGAAAGGCAAATCAGCGCTACAAAGTAGTCTCGCTTCCCATCGGTCAAAAGGGCCATGCTGCAAAAAGTGTCAAAAACAGAAATGCAGGACAGGCCATGGAGAAATGGCAGCCTTGCTACGCTGATGGGCGGGATGTAAATTGCCAACAGCCACTCTGGAGAAGTGTACGGTGTGTCCTGAAACATCTAAAACACACAGCTTAGGGAGCATAGGGCACATCCACTCATGGGCGTATAAATTGGGAAAACTAAAAATCAGCAAGACACAGGCACCCCAAAGTTTAGGGCTGCTCTGTTGACAAGAACCTCCACTTCATGACACCTTAAATATCCCAGGAAAGAGAAAAATGGATAAAGAAGTTGTGGTCCTTATGTACAATGGAATATCACGCAGACATGAAATCAATATCATAAGGCTAGAAGAAGCAAGATGAGTGGACTTAGGTACGATGATTCTAAGTGAAATAAGTCACACAGAAAAAGACACTTATCATAAGCTATCACTTATAGAGGGAATGTAAAAACCGCTACACTTGAACTGAGTTACAAAACAGAACAGAGTCACACGTTTAGAAAACACACTATGGCTGCTTAACGGGAAAGGTGAGGTGGGGTGATGCATAAAACAAGGGTTTCAAATTCGCTCACATACCGTTCCATACACCCAATATGTAATAGAAAAGACCGACTCCTTGCTCAGTGAACTGGACTCAACACCCCCTATTCACCGCACAAGAATATATGTGACTAGTAAGAATCTTAAAACCTATGTATTGATATCTGTCTGGAAGTGAGTCAAGTGGGTGTAAAGCCGCATAAACACAGCCGGGAAAAGCAGCTAAACCCCATTATAAAAATAAATTACTTTTAAAAACCCGTAATACAAAGACAGTGAAAGAGAGAGAAATTCTTACAAAATTCTTTCAGAGGCTGTGATGCAACCTGGATTGAACATATCTAGACCCACAGCTGGATGAGACATAAGGGTGGACACACTTGGGGCTGAGAGGTTGGGTGAGGTTGGGTGAGCAAACGCACAACCTTTAAAGTAATACTGCGTGGTACCCATTCCATGGGTCCCAAATCTCCAGGTTCAAGGGCATCTTCCTACATCGAAAACATGCATGAGAAACCCAGAAGATGGTACACCGTGTGATTTTGAAAGGTTTCTAAAACGCACCTCATTTCTCATCTCCTTGTGCTCGGGTTCGCCATTCCAGGTACGTTACTAGCAATCTCCCTACTTGGAGAATCAGCACCTTTAACCTCCTGTTCCCTACAGGTTGCAATTTGTCCTGAGGATGAACGGGAAGAGGGACAACCAATGAGAGACTAGATCTAGGTGTTGGGACAGGCACAGGTCACTCTATTTTCCCATCAGGAAGAAGAATTAACCACAGGCTCAGCCTGCCGCCCAGAAGCAGAATAGGGCCTGAGGCAATCCCGCGCTCTTACGGCCAGCTCCCAAAAAAGCGAGTTGAAAAATGGAGCCCAGGGACACTGCCATTCACAAACCCGCAGAGTTATAAATGATAACTCTCGTCCACAAATATATTGAGGGAAGGCAACGAAGAGGATTTGAAAGCAAGGCAGAATTGCAGGAAACAGGTTTCAGGAGGTAGATTCGAATCGCCTTTAAAGCACATGAAAAGCGGCAAAACTTCGACAATGATGCCCTTGGCCAAAAAGGGCGTATGCGTTTTTTCCTGAATATATTCAGGAAAAAACGCATACGCCCTTTTTGGCCAACCAAGCAACCTGGAAAGGCAAATCAGCGCTACAAAGTAGTCTCGCTTCCCATCGGTCAAAAGGGCCATGCTGCAAAAAGTGTCAAAACCAGAAATGCAGGACAGGCCATGGAGAAATGGCAGCCTTGCTACGCTGATGGGCGGGATGTAAATTGCCAACTGCCACTCTGGAGAAGTGTACGGTGTGTCCTGAAACATCTAAAACACACAGCTTAGGGAGCATAGGGCACATCCACTCATGGGCGTATAAATTGGGAAAACTAAAAATCAGCAAGACACAGGCACCCCAAAGTTTAGGGCTGCTCTGTTGACAAGAACCTCCACTTCATGACACCTTAAATATCCCAGGAAAGAGAAAAATGGATAAAGAAGTTGTGGTCCTTATGTACAATGGAATATCACGCAGACATGAAATCAATATCATAAGGCTAGAAGAAGCAAGATGAGTGGAATTAGGTACGATGATTCTAAGTGAAATAAGTCACACAGAAAAAGACACTTATCATAAGCTATCACTTATAGAGGGAATGTAAAAACCGCTACACTTGAACTGAGTTACAAAACAGAACAGAGTCACACGTTTAGAAAACACACTATGGCTGCTTAACGGGAAAGGTGAGGTGGGGTGATGCATAAAACAAGGGTTTCAAATTCGCTCACATACCGTTCCATACACCCAATATGTAATAGAAAAGACCGACTCCTTGCTCAGTGAACTGGACTCAACACCCCCTATTCACCGCACAAGAATATATGTGACTAGTAAGAATCTTAAAACCTATGTATTGATATCTGTCTGGAAGTGAGTCAAGTGGGTGTAAAGCCGCATAAACACAGCCGGGAAAAGCAGCTAAACCCCATTATAAAAATAAATTACTTTTAAAAACCCGTAATACAAAGACAGTGAAAGAGAGAGAAATTCTTACAAAATTCGTTCAGAGGCTGTGATGCAACCTGGATTGAACATATCTAGACCCACAGCTGGATGAGACATAAGGGTGGACACACTTGGGGCTGCGAGGTTGGGTGAGGTTGGGTGAGCAAACACAGACCCTTTAAAGTAATACTGCGTGGTACCCATCCCATGGGTCCCAAATCTCCAGGTTCAAGGGCATCTTCCTACATCGAAAACATGCATGAGAAACCCAGAAGATGGTACACCGTGTGATTTTGAAAGGTTTCTAAAACGCACCTCATTTCTCATCTCCTTGTGTTCGGGTTCGCCATTCCAGCTACTTTACTAGCAATCTCCCTACTTGGAGAATCAACACCTTTAACCTCCTGTTCCGTACAGGTTGCAATTTGTCCTGAGGATGAAAGGGAAGAGGGGCAACCAATGAGAGACTAGATCTAGGTTTTGGGACAGGCACAGGTCACTCTATTTTCCCATCAGGAAGAAGAATTAACCACGGCTCAGCCTGCCGCCCAGAAGCAGAATAGGGCCTGAGGCAATCCCGCGCTCTTGCGGCCAGCTCCCAAAAAAGCGAGTTGAAAAATGGAGCCCAGGGAGACTGCCATTCACAAACCCGCAGAGTTATAAATGATAACTCTCGTCCACAAATATATTGAGGGAAGGCAATGAAGAGGATTTGAAAGCAAGGCAGAATTGCAGGAAACAGGTTTCAGGAGGTAGATTCGAATCGCCTTTAAAGCACATGAAAAGTTGCAAAATGTCGACAATGATGCCCTTGGCCAAAAAGGGCGTATGCGTTTTTTCCTGAATATATTCAGGAAAAAACGCATACGCCCTTTTTGGCCAACCAAGCAACCTGGAAAGGGAAATCAGCGCTACAAAGTAGTCTCGCTTCCCATCGGTCAAAAGGGCCATGCTGCAAAAAGTGTCAAAACCAGAAACGCAGGACAGACCATGGAGAAATGGCAGCCTTGCTACGCTGATGGGCGGGATGTAAATTGCCAACAGCCACTCTGGAGAAGTGTACGGTGTGTCCTGAAACATCTAAAACACACAGCTTAGGGAGCATAGGGCACGTCCACTCATGGGCGTATAAATTGGGAAAACTAAAAATCAGCAAGACACAGGCACCCTAAAGTTTAGGGCTGCTCTGTTGACAAGAACCTCCACTTCATGACACCTTAAATACCCCAGGAAAGAGAAAAATGGATAAAGAAGTCGTGGTCCTTATGTACAATGGAATATCACTCAGACATGAAATCAATGTCATAAGGCTAGTAGAAGCAAGATGAGTAGATTTAGGTACAACGATTCTAAGTGAAATAAGTCACACAGAAAAGACACTTATCATAAGCTATCACTTATAGAGGGAATGTAAAAACCGCTACACTTGAACTGAATTACAAAAGAGAATAGAGTCATACGTTTAGAAAACACACTATGGCTGCTTAACGGGAAAGGTGAGGTGGGGTGATGCATAAAACAAGGGTTTGAAATTCGCTCAGATACCGTTCCATACACCCAATATGTAATAGACAAGGCCTACTCCTTGCTCAGTGAACTGGACTCAACACCCCCTATTCACCGCACAACAATATATGTGACTAGTAAGAATCTTAAAACCTATGTATTGATATCTCTCTGGAAGTGAGTCAAGTGGGTGTACAGCCGCATAAACACAGCCATGAAAATCAGCTAAACCCCATTATAAAAATAAATTACTTTTAAAACCCGTTAAACAAAGACAGTGAAAGAGAGAGAAATTCTTCCAAAATTCGTTCAGGGGCTGTGATGCAACCTGGATTGACCATATCTAGACCCACAGCTGGATGAGACATAAGGGTGGACACTCTTGGGGCTGAGAGGTTGGGTGAGGTTGGGTGAGCAAACGCAGAATCTTTAAACTAATACTGCCTGGTACCCATCCATGGGTCCCAAATCTCCAGGTTCAAGGGCATCTTCCTACATCGAAAACATGCATGAGAAACCCAGAAGATGGTACACCGTGTGATTTTGAAAGGTTTCTAAACGCACCTCATTTCTCATCTCCTTGTGCTCGGGTTCGCCATTCCAGGTACTTACTAGCAATCTCCCTACTTGGAGAATCAGCACCTTTAACCTCCTGTTCCCTACAGGTTGCAATTTGTACTGAGGATGAACGGGAAGAGGGGCAACCAATGAGAGACTAGATCTAGGTGTTGGGACAGGCACAGGTCACTCTATTTTCCCATCAGGAAGAAGAATTAACCACAGGCTCAGCCTGCCGCCCAGAAGCAGAATAGGGCCTGAGGCAATATCGCGCTCTTGCGGCCAGCTCCCAAAAAAGCGAGTTGAAAAATGGAGCCCAGGGAGACTGCCATTCACAAACCCGCAGAGTTATAAATGATAACTCTCGTCCACAAATATATTGAGGGAAGGCAATGAAGAGGATTTGAAAGCAAGGCAGAATTGCAGGAAACAGGTTTCAGGAGGTAGATTCGAATCGCCTTTAAAGCACATGAAAAGTTGCAAAATGTCGACAATGATGCCCTTGGCCAAAAAGGGCGTATGCGTTTTTTCCTGAATATATTCAGGAAAAAACGCATACGCCCTTTTTGGCCAACCAAGCAACCTGGAAAGGCAAATCAGCGCTACAAAGTAGTCTCGCTTCCCATCGGTCAAAAGTGCCATGCTGCAAAAAGTGTCAAAACCAGAAATGCAGGACAGACCATGGAGAATTGGCAGCCTTGCTACGCTGATGGGCGGGATGTAAATTGCCAACAGCCACTCTGGAGAAGTGTACGGTGTGTCCTGAAACATCTAAAAACACACAGCTTAGGGAGCATAGGGCACGTCCACTCATGGGCGTATAAATTGGGAAAACTAAAAATCAGCAAGACACAGGCACCCCAAAGTTTAGGGCTGCTCTGTTGACAAGAACCTCCACTTCATGACACCTTAAATATCCCAGGAAGGAGAAAAATGGATAAAGAAGTTGTGGTCCTAATGTACAATGATATATCACGCAGACATGAATCAATATCATAAGGCTAGAAGAAGCAAGATGAGTCGACTTAGGTACGATGATTCTAAGTGAAATAAGTCACACAGAAAAAGACACTTATCATAAGCTATCACTTATAGAGGGAATGAATGTAAAAACCGCTACACTTGAACTGAGTTACAAAACAGAACAGAGTCACACGTTTAGAAAACACACTATGGCTGCTTAACGGGAAAGGTGAGGTGGGGTGATGCATAAAACAAGGGTTTCAAATTCGCTCAGATACCGTTCCATACACCCAATATGTAATAGAAAAGACCGACACATTGCTCAGAGAACTGGACTCAACACCCCCTATTCACCGCACAAGAATATATGTGACTAGTAAGAATCTTAAAACCTATATATTGATATCTGTCTGGAAGTGAGTCAAGTGGGTGTAACGCCGCATAAACACCAGCCATGAAAAGCAGCTAAACCCCATTATAAAAATAAATTACTTTTAAAAACCCGTAAAACAAAGACAGTGAAAGAGAGAGAAATTCTTACAAAATTCGTTCAGAGGCTGTGATGCAACCTGAGATTGACCATAATCTAGACCCACAGCTGGATGAGACATAAGGGTGGGACACACTTGGGGCTGCGAGGTTGGGTGAGGTTGGTTGAGCAAACACAGACCATTTAAAGTAATACTGCGTGGTACCCATCCCATGGGTCCCAAATCTCCAGGTTCAAGGGCATCTTCCTACATCGAAAACATGCATGAGAAACCCAGAAGATGGTACACCGTGTGATTTTGAAAGGTTTCTAAAACGCACCTCATTTCTCATCTCCTTGTGTTCGGGTTCGCCATTCCAGCTACTTTACTAGCAATCTCCCTACTTGGAGAATCAACACCTTTAACCTCCTGTTCCGTACAGGTTGCAATTTGTCCTGAGGATGAAAGGGAAGAGGGGCAACCAATGAGAGACTAGATCTAGGTGTTGGGACAGGCACTGGTCACTCTATTTTCCCATCAGGAAGAAGAATTAACCACAGGCTCAGCCTACTGCCGGTAACCAGAATAGGGCCTTAGGCAATCCCGTGCGTTTGCTGCCAGCTCCCAAAACAGACAGTTGAAAAATGGAGCTCAGGGGCACTGCAATTCACAAACCTGCTGAGTTATAAATGATAACTCTCGTCCAAAAATATATTCAGGGTAGGCAACGAAGAGGATTTGAAAGCAAGGCAGAATTGCACGAAACAGATTTCAGGAGGTAGATTCGAATCGCCTTTAAAGCACATGAAAGGTGGCAAAACGTCGACAATGATGACCTTGTCCAAAAAGAGCGTATGCGTTTTTTCCTGAATATATTCAGGAAAAAACGCATACGCCCTTTTTGGCCAACCAAGCAACCTGGAAAGGCAAATCAGTGCTACAAAGAAGTCTCGCTTCCCATCGGTCAAAAGGGCCATGCTGCAAAAATTTTCAAAACCAGAAATGCAGGACAGGCCATGGAGAAATGGCAGCCTTGCTACGCTGATGGGCGGGATGTAAATTGCCAACAGCCACTCTGGAGAAGTGTACGGTGTGTCCTGAAACATCTAAAACACACAGCTTAGGGAGCATAGGGCACGTCCACTCATGGGCGTATAAATTGGGAAAACTAAAAATCAGCAAGACACAGGCACCCCAAAGTTTAGGGCTGCTCTGTTGACAAGAACCTCCACTTCATGACACCTTAAATATCCCAGGAAAGAGAAAAATGGATAAAGAAGTTGTGGTCCTTATGTACAATGGAATATCACTCAGACATGAAATCAATGTCATAAGGCTAGAAGAAGCAAGGTGAGTGGACTTAGGAACGATAATTCTAAGTGAAATAAGTCACACAGAAAAAGACACTTATCATAAGCTATCACTTATAGAGGGAATGTAAAAACCGCTACACTTGAACTGAATTACAAAACAGAACAGAGTCACACGTTTAGAAAACACACTATGGCTGCTTAACGGGAAAGGTGAGGTGGGGTGATGCATAAAACAAGGGTTTCAAATTGGCTCAGATACCGTTCCATACACCCAATATGTAATAGAAAAGACCGACTCCTTGCTCAGTGAACTGGACTCAACAACCCCTATTCACCGCACAAGATTATATCTGACTAGTAAGAATCTTAAAACCTATGTATTGATATCTGTCTGGAAGTGAGTCAAGTGGGTGTAAAGCCGCATAAACACAGCCGTGAAAAGCAGCTAAACCCCATTATAAAAATAAATTACTTTTAAAAACCCGTAAAACAAAGACAGTGAAAGAGAGAGAAATTCTTACAAAATTCGTTCAGGGGCTGTGATGCAACCTGGATTGACCATATCTAGACCCACAGCTGGATGAGACATAAGGGTGGACACTCTTGGGGCTGAGAGGTTGGGTGAGGTTGGGTGAGCAAACACAGACCCTTTAAAGTAATACTGCCTGGTACCCATCCCATGGGTCCCAAATCTCCAGGTTCAAGGGCATATTCCTACATCGAAAACATGCATGAGTAACCCAGAAGGTGGTACACCGTGTGATTTTGAAAGGTTTCTAAAACGCACCTCATTTCTCATCTCCTTGTGCTCGGGTTCGCCATTCCAGTTACTTTACTAGCAATCTCCCTACTTGGAGAATCAGCACCTTTAACCTCCTGTTCCCTACAGGTTGCAATTTGTCCTGAGGATGAACGGAAGAGGGGCAACCAATGAGAGACTAGATCTAGGTGTTGGGACAGGCACAGGTCACTCTATTTTCCCATCAGGAAGAAGAATTAACCACAGGCTCAGCCTGCCGCCCAGAAGCAGAATAGGGCCTGAGGCAATCCCGCGCTCCTGCGGCCAGCTCCCAAAAAAGCAAGTTGAAAAATGGAGCCCAGGGACACTGCCATTCACAAACCCGCAGAGTTATAAATGATAACTCTCGTCCACAAATATATTTAGGGAAGGCAACGAAGAGGATTTGAAAGCAAGCAGAATTGCAGGAAACAGGTTTCAGGAGGTAGATTCGAATGGCCTTTAAAGCACATGAAAAGTGGCAAAACGTGGACAATGATGCCCTTGGCCAAAAAGGGCGTATGCGTTTTTTCCTGAATATATTCAGGAAAAAACGCATACGCCCTTTTTGGCCAACCAAGCAACCTGGAAAGGCAAATCAGCGCTACAAAAAGTCTCGCTTCCCATCGGTCAAAAGGGCCATGCTGCAGAAAGTGTCAAAACCAGAAATGCAGGACAGGCCATGGAGAAATGGCAGCCTTGCTACGCTGATGGGCGGGATGTAAATTGCCAACAGCCACTCTGGAGAAGTGTACGGTGTGTCCTGAAACATCGAAAAAACACAGCTTAGGGAGCATAGGGCACGTCCACTCATGGGCGTATAAATTGGGAAAACTAAAAATCAGCAAGACACAGGCACCCCAAAGTTTAGGGCTGCTCTGTTGACAAGAACCTCCACTTCATGACACCTTAAATATCCCAGGAAAGAGAAAAATGGATAAAGAAGTTGTGGTCCTTATGTACAATGGAATATCACGCAGACATGAAATCAATATCATAAGGCTAGAAGAAGCAAGATGAGTGGACTTAGGTACGATGATTCTAAGTGAAATAAGTCACACAGAAAAAGACACTTATCATAAGCTATCACTTATAGAGGGAATGTAAAAACCGCTACACTTGAACTGAGTTACAAAACAGAACAGAGTCACACGTTTAGAAAACACACTATGGCTGCTTAACGGGAAAGGTGAGGTGGGGTGATGCATAAAACAAGGGTTTCAAATTCGCTCACATACCGTTCCATACATCCAATATGTAATAGAAAAGACCGACTCCTTGCTCAGTGAACTGGACTCAACACCCCCTATTCACCGCACAAGAATATATGTGACTAGTAAGAATCTTAAAACCTATGTATTGATATCTGTCTGGAAGTGAGTCAAGTGGGTGTAAAGCCGCATAAACACAGCCGGGAAAAGCAGCTAAACCCCATTATAAAAATAAATTACTTTTAAAAACCCGTAATACAAAGACAGTGAAAGAGAGAGAAATTCTTACAAAATTCGTTCAGAGGCTGTGATGCAACCTGGATTGAACATATCTAGACCCACAGCTGGATGAGACATAAGGGTGGACACACTTGGGGCTGAGAGGTTGGGTGAGGTTGGGTGAGCAAACGCACAACCTTTAAAGTAATACTGCGTGGTACCCATTCCATGGGTCCCAAATCTCCAGGTTCAAGGGCATCTTCCTACATCGAAAACATGCATGAGAAACCCAGAAGATGGTACACCGTGTGATTTTGAAAGGTTTCTAAAACGCACCTCATTTCTCATCTCCTTGTGCTCGGGTTCGCCATTCCAGGTACGTTACTAGCAATCTCCCTACTTGGAGAATCAGCACCTTTAACCTCCTGTTCCCTACAGGTTGCAATTTGTCCTGAGGATGAACGGGAAGAGGGACAACCAATGAGAGACTAGATCTAGGTGTTGGGACAGGCACAGGTCACTCTATTTTCCCATCAGGAAGAAGAATTAACCACAGGCTCAGCCTGCCGCCCAGAAGCAGAATAGGGCCTGAGGCAATCCCGCGCTCTTACGGCCAGCTCCCAAAAAAGCGAGTTGAAAAATGGAGCCCAGGGACACTGCCATTCACAAACCCGCAGAGTTATAAATGATAACTCTCGTCCACAAATATATTGAGGGAAGGCAACGAAGAGGATTTGAAAGCAAGGCAGAATTGCAGGAAACAGGTTTCAGGAGGTAGATTCGAATCGCCTTTAAAGCACATGAAAAGCGGCAAAACTTCGACAATGATGCCCTTGGCCAAAAAGGGCGTATGCGTTTTTTCCTGAATATATTCAGGAAAAAACGCATACGCCCTTTTTGGCCAACCAAGCAACCTGGAAAGGCAAATCAGCGCTACAAAGTAGTCTCGCTTCCCATCGGTCAAAAGGGCCATGCTGCAAAAAGTGTCAAAACCAGAAATGCAGGACAGGCCATGGAGAAATGGCAGCCTTGCTACGCTGATGGGCGGGATGTAAATTGCCAACTGCCACTCTGGAGAAGTGTACGGTGTGTCCTGAAACATCTAAAACACACAGCTTAGGGAGCATAGGGCACATCCACTCATGGGCGTATAAATTGGGAAAACTAAAAATCAGCAAGACACAGGCACCCCAAAGTTTAGGGCTGCTCTGTTGACAAGAACCTCCACTTCATGACACCTTAAATATCCCAGGAAAGAGAAAAATGGATAAAGAAGTTGTGGTCCTTATGTACAATGGAATATCACGCAGACATGAAATCAATATCATAAGGCTAGAAGAAGCAAGATGAGTGGAATTAGGTACGATGATTCTAAGTGAAATAAGTCGCACAGAAAAAGACACTTATCATAAGCTATCACTTATAGAGGGAATGTAAAAACCGCTACACTTGAACTGAGTTACAAAACAGAACAGAGTCACACGTTTAGAAAACACACTATGGCTGCTTAACGGGAAAGGTGAGGTGGGGTGATGCATAAAACAAGGGTTTCAAATTCGCTCACATACCGTTCCATACACCCAATATGTAATAGAAAAGACCGACTCCTTGCTCAGTGAACTGGACTCAACACCCCCTATTCACCGCACAAGAATATATGTGACTAGTAAGAATCTTAAAACCTATGTATTGATATCTGTCTGGAAGTGAGTCAAGTGGGTGTAAAGCCGCATAAACACAGCCGGGAAAAGCAGCTAAACCCCATTATAAAAATAAATTACTTTTAAAAACCCGTAATACAAAGACAGTGAAAGAGAGAGAAATTCTTACAAAATTCGTTCAGAGGCTGTGATGCAACCTGGATTGAACATATCTAGACCCACAGCTGGATGAGACATAAGGGTGGACACACTTGGGGCTGAGAGGTTGGGTGAGGTTGGGTGAGCAAACGCACAACCTTTAAAGTAATACTGCGTGGTACCCATTCCATGGGTCCCAAATCTCCAGGTTCAAGGGCATCTTCCTACATCGAAAACATGCATGAGAAACCCAGAAGATGGTACACCGTGTGATTTTGAAAGGTTTCTAAAACGCACCTCATTTCTCATCTCCTTGTGCTCGGGTTCGCCATTCCAGGTACGTTACTAGCAATCTCCCTACTTGGAGAATCAGCACCTTTAACCTCCTGTTCCCTACAGGTTGCAATTTGTCCTGAGGATGAACGGGAAGAGGGACAACCAATGAGAGACTAGATCTAGGTGTTGGGACAGGCACAGGTCACTCTATTTTCCCATCAGTAAGAAGAATTAACCACAGGCTCAGCCTGCCGCCCAGAAGCAGAATAGGGCCTGAGGCAATCCCGCGCTCTTACGGCCAGCTCCCAAAAAAGCGAGTTGAAAAATGGAGCCCAGGGACACTGCCATTCACAAACCCGCAGAGTTATAAATGATAACTCTCGTCCACAAATATATTGAGGGAAGGCAACGAAGAGGATTTGAAAGCAAGGCAGAATTGCAGGAAACAGGTTTCAGGAGGTAGATTCGAATCGCCTTTAAAGCACATGAAAAGTCGCAAAACGTCGACAATGATGCCCTTGGCCAAAAAGGGCGTATGCGTTTTTTCCTGAATATATTCAGGAAAAAACGCATACGCCCTTTTTGGCCAACCAAGCAACCTGGAAATGCAAATCAGCGCTACAAATTAGTCTCGCTACCCATCGGTCAAAAGGGCCATGCTGCAAAAAGTGTCAAAACCAGAAATGCAGGATAGGCCATGGAGAAATGGCAGCCTTGCTACGCTGAGGGGTGGGATGTAAATTGCCAACAGCCACTCTGGAGAAGTGTACGGTGTGTCCTGAAACATCTAAAACACACAGCTTAGGGAGCATAGGGCACGTCCACTCATGGGCGTATAAATTGGGAAAACTAAAAATCAGCAAGACACAGGCACCCCAAAGTTTAGGGCTGCTCTGTTGACAAGAACCTCCACTTCATGACACCTTAAATATCCCAGGAAAGAGAAAAATGGATAAAGAAGTTGTGGTCCTTATGTACAATGGAATATCACGCAGACATGAAATCAATATCATAAGGCTAGAAGAAGCAAGATGAGTGGATTTAGGTACGATGATTCTAAGTGAAATAAGTCACACAGAAAAAGACACTTATCATAAGCTATCACTTATAGAGGGAATGTAAAAACCGCTACACTTGAACTGAGTTACAAAACAGAACAGAGTCACACGTTTAGAAAACACACTATGGCTGCTTAACGGGAAAGGTGAGGTGGGGTGATGCATAAAACAAGGGTTTCAAATTCGCTCACATACCGTTCCATACACCCAATATGTAATAGAAAAGACCGACTCCTTGCTCAGTGAACTGGACTCAACACCCCCTATTCACCGCACAAGAATATATGTGACTAGTAAGAATCTTAAAACCTATGTATTGATATCTGTCTGGAAGTGAGTCAAGTGGGTGTAAAGCCGCATAAACACAGCCGTGAAAAGCAGCTAAACCCCATTATAAAAATAAATTACTTTTAAAAACCCGTAAAACAAAGACAGTGAAAGGGAGAGAAATTCTTACAAAATTTGTTCAGAGGCTGTGATGCAACCTGGATTGACCATATCTAGACCCACAGCTGGATGAGTCATAAGGGTGGACACACTTCGGGCTGAGAGGTTGGGTGAGGTTGGGTGAGCAAACACAGACCCTTTAAAGTAATACTGCGTGGTACCCATCCCATGGGTCCCAAATCTCCAGGTTCAAGGGCATCTTCCTACATCGAAAACATGCATGAGAAACCAAGAAGATGGTACACCGTGTGATTTTGAAAGGTTTCTAAAACGCACCTCATTTCTCATCTCCTTGTGTTCGGGTTCGCCATTCCAGCTACTTTACTAGCAATCTCCCTACTTGGAGAATCAGCACCTTTAACCTCCTGTTCCGTACAGGTTGCAATTTGTCCTGAGGATGAAAGGGAAGAGGGGCAACCAATGAGAGACTAGATCTAGGTGTTGGGACAGGCACAGGTCACTCTATTTTCCCATCAGGAAGAAGAATTAACCACAGGCTCAGCCTGCCGCCCAGAAGCAGAATAGGGCCTGAGGCAATCCCGTGCGTTTGTGGCCAGCTCCCAAAAAAGACAGTTGAAAAATGGAGCTCAGGGGCACTGCAATTCACAAACCTGCTGAGTTATAAATGATAACTCTGGTCCAAAAATATATTGAGGGAAGGCAACGAAGAGGATTTGAAAGCAAGGCAGAATTGCAGGAAACAGATTTCAGGAGGTAGATTTGAATCGCCTTTAAAGCACATGAAAGGTGGCAAAACGTCGACAATGATGACCTTGGCCAAAAAGAGCGTATGCGTTTTTTCCTGAATATATTCAGGAAAAAACGCATACGCCCTTTTTGGCCAACCAAGCAACCTGGAAAGGCAAATCAGCGCTACAAAGAAGTCTCGCTTCCCATCGGTCAAAAGGGCCATGCTGCAAAAATTTTCAAAACCAGAAATGCAGGACAGGCCATGGAGAAATGGCAGCCTTGCTACGCTGATGGGAGGGATGTAAATTGCCAACAGCCACACTGGAGAAGTGTACGGTGTGTCCTGAAACTTCGAAAAAACACAGCTTAGGGAGCATAGGGCACGTCCACTCATGGTCGTATAAATTGGGAAAACTAAAAATCAGCAAGACACAGGCACCCCAATGATTAGGGCTGCTCAGTTGACAAGAACCTCCACTTCATGACACCTTAAATATCCCAGGAAAGAAAAAAATGGATAAAGAATTTGTGGTCCTTATGTAAAATGGAATATCACTCAGACATGAAATAAATGTCATAAGGCTAGTAGAAGCAAGATGAGTGGATTTAGGAACGACGATTCTAAGTGAAATAAGTCACACAGAAAAAGACACTTATCATAAGCTATCACTTATAGAGGGAATGTAAAAACCGCTACACTTGAACTGAATTACAAAACAGAACAGAGTCACACGTTTAGAAAACACACTATGGCTGCTTAACGGGAAAGGTGAGGTGGGGTGATGCATAAAACAAGGGTTTCAAATTCGCTCACATACCGTTCCATACACCCAATATGTAATAGACAAGACCTACACCTTGCTCAGTGAACTGGACACAACACCCCCTATTCACCGCACAAGAATATATCTGACTAGTAAGAATCGTAAAACCTATGTATTGATATCTGTCTGGAAGTGAGTCAAGTGGGTGTAAAGCCGCATCAACACAGCCGTGAAAGGCCGCTAAACCCCATTATAAAAATAAATTACTTTTAAAAACCCGTAAAACAAAGACAGTGAAAGAGAGAGAAATCCTTCCAAAATTCGGTCAGGGGCTGTGATGCAACCTGGATTGACCATATCTAGACACACAGCTGGATGAGACATAAGGGTGGACACTCTTGGGGCTGAGAGGTTGGGTGAGGTTGGGTGAGCAAACGCACAACCTTTAAAGTAATACTGCGTGGTACGCATCCCATGGGTCCCAAATCTCCACGTTCAAGGGCATCTTCCTACATCGAAAACATACATGAGGAACCCAGAAGATGGTACACCGTGTGATTTTGAAAGGTTTCTAAAACGCACCTCATTTCTCATCTCCTTGTGCTCGGGTTCGCCATTCCAGGTACTTTACTAGCAATCTCCCTACTTGGAGAATCAGCACCTTTAACCTCCTGTTCCCTACAGGTTGCAATTTGTCCTGAGGATGAACGGGAAGAGGGGCAACCAATGAGAGACTAGATCTAGGTGTTGGGACAGGCACAGGTCACTCTATTTTCCCATCAGGAAGAAGAATTAACCACAGGCTCAGCCTGCCGCCCAGAAGCAGAATAGGGCCTGAGGCAATCCCGCGCTCTTGCGGCCAGTTCCCAAAAAAGCGAGTTGAAAAATGGAGCCCAGGGACACTGCCTTTCACAAACCCGCAGAGTTATAAATGATAACTCTCGTCCACAAATATATTGAGGGAAGGCAATGAAGAGGATTTGAAAGCAAGGCAGAATTGCAGGAAACAGGTTTCAGGAGGTAGATTCGAATCGCCTTTAAAGCACATGAAAAGCGGCAAAACTTCGACAATGATGCCCTTGGCCAAAAAGGGCGTATGCGTTTTTTCCTGAATATATTCAGGAAAAAACGCATACGCCCTTTTTGGCCAACCAAGCAACCTGGAAAGGCAAATCAGCGCTACAAAGTAGTCTCGCTTCCCATCGGTCAAAAGGGCCATGCTGCAAAAAGTGTCAAAACCAGAAATGCAGGACAGGCCATGGAGAAATGGCAGCCTTGCTACGCTGATGGGCGGGATGTAAATTGCCAACAGCCACTCTGGAGAAGTGTACGGTGTGTCCTGAAACATCTAAAACACACAGCTTAGGGAGCATAGGGCACATCCACTCATGGGCGTATAAATTGGGAAAACTAAAAATCAGCAAGACACAGGCACCCCAAAGTTTAGGGCTGCTCTGTTGACAAGAACCTCCACTTCATGACACCTTAAATATCCCAGGAAAGAGAAAAATGGATAAAGAAGTTGTGGTCCTTATGTACAATGGAATATCACGCAGACATCAAATCAATATCATAAGGCTAGAAGAAGCAAGATGAGTGGACTTAGGTACGATGATTCTAAGTGAAATAAGTCACACAGAAAAAGACACTTATCATAAGCTATCACTTATAGAGGGAATGTAAAAACCGCTACACTTGAACTGAGTTACAAAACAGAACAGAGTCACACGTTTAGAAAACACACTATGGCTGCTTAACGGGAAAGGTGAGGTGGGGTGATGCATAAAACAAGGGTTTCAAATTCGCTCACATACCGTTCCATACACCCAATATGTAATAGAAAAGACCGACTCCTTGCTCAGTGAACTGGACTCAACACCCCCTATTCACCGCACAAGAATATATGTGACTAGTAAGAATCTTAAAACCTATGTATTGATATCTGTCTGGAAGTGAGTCAAGTGGGTGTAAAGCCGCATAAACACAGCCGGGAAAAGCAGCTAAACCCCATTATAAAAATAAATTACTTTTAAAAACCCGTAATACAAAGACAGTGAAAGAGAGAGAAATTCTTACAAAATTCGTTCAGAGGCTGTGATGCAACCTGGATTGAACATATCTAGACCCACAGCTGGATGAGACATAAGGGTGGACACACTTGGGGCTGAGAGGTTGGGTGAGGTTGGGTGAGCAAACGCACAACCTTTAAAGTAATACTGCGTGGTACCCATTCCATGGGTCCCAAATCTCCAGGTTCAAGGGCATCTTCCTACATCGAAAACATGCATGAGAAACCCAGAAGATGGTACACCGTGTGATTTTGAAAGGTTTCTAAAACGCACCTCATTTCTCATCTCCTTGTGCTCGGGTTCGCCATTCCAGGTACGTTACTAGCAATCTCCCTACTTGGAGAATCAGCACCTTTAACCTCCTGTTCCCTACAGGTTGCAATTTGTCCTGAGGATGAACGGGAAGAGGGGCAACCAATGAGAGACTAGATCTAGGTGTTGGGACAGGCACAGGTCACTCTATTTTCCCATCAGGAAGAAGAATTAACCACAGGCTCAGCCTGCCGCCCAGAAGCAGAATAGGGCCTGAGGCAATCCCGCGCTCTTACGGCCAGCTCCCAAAAAAGCGAGTTGAAAAATGGAGCCCAGGGACACTGCCATTCACAAACCCGCAGAGTTATAAATGATAACTCTCGTCCACAAATATATTGAGGGAAGGCAACGAAGAGGATTTGAAAGCAAGGCAGAATTGCAGGAAACAGGTTTCAGGAGGTAGATTCGAATCGCCTTTAAAGCACATGAAAAGTCGCAAAACTTCGACAATGATGCCCTTGGCCAAAAAGGGCGTATGCGTTTTTTCCTGAATATATTCAGGAAAAAACGCATACGCCCTTTTTGGCCAACCAAGCAACCTGGAAAGGCAAATCAGCGCTACAAAGTAGTCTCGCTTCCCATCGGTCAAAAGGGCCATGCTGCAAAAAGTGTCAAAACCAGAAATGCAGGACAGGCCATGGAGAAATGGCAGCCTTGCTACGCTGATGGGCGGGATGTAAATTGCCAACAGCCACTCTGGAGAAGTGTACGGTGTGTCCTGAAACATCTAAAACACACAGCTTAGGGAGCATAGGGCACATCCACTCATGGGCGTATAAATTGGGAAAACTAAAAATCAGCAAGACACAGGCACCCCAAAGTTTAGGGCTGCTCTGTTGACAAGAACCTCCACTTCATGACACCTTAAATATCCCAGGAAAGAGAAAAATGGATAAAGAAGTTGTGGTCCTTATGTACAATGGAATATCACGCAGACATGAAATCAATATCATAAGGCTAGAAGAAGCAAGATGAGTGGACTTAGGTACGATGATTCTAAGTGAAATAAGTCACACAGAAAAAGACACTTATCATAAGCTATCACTTATAGAGGGAATGTAAAAACCGCTACACTTGAACTGAGTTACAAAACAGAACAGAGTCACACGTTTAGAAAACACACTATGGCTGCTTAACGGGAAAGGTGAGGTGGGGTGATGCATAAAACAAGGGTTTCAAATTCGCTCACATACCGTTCCATACACCCAATATGTAATAGAAAAGACCGACTCCTTGCTCAGTGAACTGGACTCAACACCCCCTATTCACCGCACAAGAATATATGTGACTAGTAAGAATCTTAAAACCTATGTATTGATATCTGTCTGGAAGTGAGTCAAGTGGGTGTAAAGCCGCATAAACACAGCCGGGAAAAGCAGCTAAACCCCATTATAAAAATAAATTACTTTTAAAAACCCGTAATACAAAGACAGTGAAAGAGAGAGAAATTCTTACAAAATTCGTTCAGAGGCTGTGATGCAACCTGGATTGAACATATCTAGACCCACAGCTGGATGAGACATAAGGGTGGACACACTTGGGGCTGAGAGGTTGGGTGAGGTTGGGTGAGCAAACGCACAACCTTTAAAGTAATACTGCGTGGTACCCATTCCATGGGTCCCAAATCTCCAGGTTCAAGGGCATCTTCCTACATCGAAAACATGCATGAGAAACCCAGAAGATGGTACACCGTGTGATTTTGAAAGGTTTCTAAAACGCACCTCATTTCTCATCTCCTTGTGCTCGGGTTCGCCATTCCAGGTACGTTACTAGCAATCTCCCTACTTGGAGAATCAGCACCTTTAACCTCCTGTTCCCTACAGGTTGCAATTTGTCCTGAGGATGAACGGGAAGAGGGACAACCAATGAGAGACTAGATCTAGGTGTTGGGACAGGCACAGGTCACTCTATTTTCCCATCAGGAAGAAGAATTAACCACAGGCTCAGCCTGCCGCCCAGAAGCAGAATAGGGCCTGAGGCAATCCCGCGCTCTTACGGCCAGCTCCCAAAAAAGCGAGTTGAAAAATGGAGCCCAGGGACACTGCCATTCACAAACCCGCAGAGTTATAAATGATAACTCTCGTCCACAAATATATTGAGGGAAGGCAACGAAGAGGATTTGAAAGCAAGGCAGAATTGCAGGAAACAGGTTTCAGGAGGTAGATTCGAATCGCCTTTAAAGCACATGAAAAGCGGCAAAACTTCGACAATGATGCCCTTGGCCAAAAAGGGCGTATGCGTTTTTTCCTGAATATATTCAGGAAAAAACGCATACGCCCTTTTTGGCCAACCAAGCAACCTGGAAAGGCAAATCAGCGCTACAAAGTAGTCTCGCTTCCCATCGGTCAAAAGGGCCATGCTGCAAAAAGTGTCAAAACCAGAAATGCAGGACAGGCCATGGAGAAATGGCAGCCTTGCTACGCTGATGGGCGGGATGTAAATTGCCAACAGCCACTCTGGAGAAGTGTACGGTGTGTCCTGAAACATCTAAAACACACAGCTTAGGGAGCATAGGGCACATCCACTCATGGGCGTATAAATTGGGAAAACTAAAAATCAGCAAGACACAGGCACCCCAAAGTTTAGGGCTGCTCTGTTGACAAGAACCTCCACTTCATGACACCTTAAATATCCCAGGAAAGAGAAAAATGGATAAAGAAGTTGTGGTCCTTATGTACAATGGAATATCACGCAGACATGAAATCAATATCATAAGGCTAGAAGAAGCAAGATGAGTGGACTTAGGTACGATGATTCTAAGTGAAATAAGTCACACAGAAAAAGACACTTATCATAAGCTATCACTTATAGAGGGAATGTAAAAACCGCTACACTTGAACTGAGTTACAAAACAGAACAGAGTCACACGTTTAGAAAACACACTATGGCTGCTTAACGGGAAAGGTGAGGTGGGGTGATGCATAAAACAAGGGTTTCAAATTCGCTCACATACCGTTCCATACACCCAATATGTAATAGAAAAGACCGACTCCTTGCTCAGTGAACTGGACTCAACACCCCCTATTCACCGCACAAGAATATATGTGACTAGTAAGAATCTTAAAACCTATGTATTGATATCTGTCTGGAAGTGAGTCAAGTGGGTGTAAAGCCGCATAAACACAGCCGGGAAAAGCAGCTAAACCCCATTATAAAAATAAATTACTTTTAAAAACCCGTAATACAAAGACAGTGAAAGAGAGAGAAATTCTTACAAAATTCGTTCAGAGGCTGTGATGCAACCTGGATTGAACATATCTAGACCCACAGCTGGATGAGACATAAGGGTGGACACACTTGGGGCTGAGAGGTTGGGTGAGGTTGGGTGAGCAAACGCACAACCTTTAAAGTAATACTGCGTGGTACCCATTCCATGGGTCCCAAATCTCCAGGTTCAAGGGCATCTTCCTACATCGAAAACATGCATGAGAAACCCAGAAGATGGTACACCGTGTGATTTTGAAAGGTTTCTAAAACGCACCTCATTTCTCATCTCCTTGTGCTCGGGTTCGCCATTCCAGGTACGTTACTAGCAATCTCCCTACTTGGAGAATCAGCACCTTTAACCTCCTGTTCCCTACAGGTTGGAATTTGTCCTGAGGATGAACGGGAAGAGGGACAACCAATGAGAGACTAGATCTAGGTGTTGGGACAGGCACAGGTCACTCTATTTTCCCATCAGGAAGAAGAATTAACCACAGGCTCAGCCTGCCGCCCAGAAGCAGAATAGGGCCTGAGGCAATCCCGCGCTCTTACGGCCAGCTCCCAAAAAAGCGAGTTGAAAAATGGAGCCCAGGGACACTGCCATTCACAAACCCGCAGAGTTATAAATGATAACTCTCGTCCACAAATATATTGAGGGAAGGCAACGAAGAGGATTTGAAAGCAAGGCAGAATTGCAGGAAACAGGTTTCAGGAGGTAGATTCGAATCGCCTTTAAAGCACATGAAAAGTCGCAAAACGTCGACAATGATGCCCTTGGCCAAAAAGGGCGTATGCGTTTTTTCCTGAATATATTCAGGAAAAAACGCATACGCCCTTTTTGGCCAACCAAGCAACCTGGAAAGGCAAATCAGCGCTACAAATTAGTCTCGCTACCCATCGGTCAAAAGGGCCATGCTGCAAAAAGTGTCAAAACCAGAAATGCAGGATAGGCCATGGAGAAATGGCAGCCTTGCTACGCTGAGGGGTGGGATGTAAATTGCCAACAGCCACTCTGGAGAAGTGTACGGTGTGTCCTGAAACATCTAAAACACACAGCTTAGGGAGCATAGGGCACGTCCACTCATGGGCGTATAAATTGGGAAAACTAAAAATCAGCAAGACACAGGCACCCCAAAGTTTAGGGCTGCTCTGTTGACAAGAACCTCCACTTCATGACACCTTAAATATCCCAGGAAAGAGAAAAATGGATAAAGAAGTTGTGGTCCTTATGTACAATGGAATATCACGCAGACATGAAATCAATATCATAAGGCTAGAAGAAGCAAGATGAGTGGACTTAGGTACGATGATTCTAAGTGAAATAAGTCACACAGAAAAAGACACTTATCATAAGCTATCACTTATAGAGGGAATGTAAAAACCGCTACACTTGAACTGAGTTACAAAACAGAACAGAGTCACACGTTTAGAAAACACACTATGGCTGCTTAACGGGAAAGGTGAGGTGGGGTGATGCATAAAACAAGGGTTTCAAATTCGCTCAGATACCGTTCCATACACCCAATATGTAATAGAAAAGACCGACTCCTTGCTCAGTGAACTGGACTCAACACCCCCTATTCACCGCACAAGAATATATGTGACTAGTAAGAATCTTAAAACCTATGTATTGATATCTGTCTGGAAGTGAGTCAAGTGGGTGTAAAGCCGCATAAACACAGCCGTGAAAAGCAGCTAAACCCCATTATAAAAATAAATTACTTTTAAAAACCCGTAAAACAAAGACAGTGAAAGGGAGAGAAATTCTTACAAAATTTGTTCAGAGGCTGTGATGCAACCTGGATTGACCATATCTAGACCCACAGCTGGATGAGTCATAAGGGTGGACACACTTGGGGCTGAGAGGTTGGGTGAGGTTGGGTGAGCAAACACAGACCCTTTAAAGTAATACTGCGTGGTACCCATCCCATGGTTCCCAAATCTCCAGGTTCAAGGGCATCTTCCTACATCGAAAACATGCATGAGAAACCAAGAAGATGGTACACTGTGTGATTTTGAAAGGTTTCTAAAACGCACCTCATTTCTCATCTCCTTGTGTTCGGGTTCGCCATTCCAGCTACTTTACTAGCAATCTCCCTACTTGGAGAATCAGCACCTTTAACCTCCTGTTCCGTACAGGTTGCAATTTGTCCTGAGGATGAAAGGGAAGAGGGGCAACCAATGAGAGACTAGATCTAGGTGTTGGGACAGGCACAGGTCACTCTATTTTCCCATCAGGAAGAAGAATTAACCACAGGCTCAGCCTGCCGCCCAGAAGCAGAATAGGGCCTGAGGCAATCCCGTGCGTTTGCGGCCAGCTCCCAAAAAAGACAGTTGAAAAATGGAGCTCAGGGGCACTGCAATTCACAAACCTGCTGAGTTATAAATGATAACTCTCGTCCAAAAATATATTGAGGGAAGGCAACGAAGACGATTTAAAAGCAAGGCAGAATTGCAGGAAACAGATTTCAGGAGGTAGATTTGAATCGCCTTTAAAGCACATGAAAGGTGGCAAAACGTCGACAATGATGACCTTGGCCAAAAAGAGCGTATGCGTTTTTTCCTGAATATATTCAGGAAAAAACGCATACGCCCTTTTTGGCCAACCAAGCAACCTGGAAAGGCAAATCAGCGCTACAAAGAAGTCTCGCTTCCCATCGGTCAAAAGGGCCATGCTGCAAAAATTTTCAAAACCAGAAATGCAGGACAGGCCATGGAGAAATGGCAGCCTTGCTACGCTGATGGGAGGGATGTAAATTGCCAACAGCCACACTGGAGAAGTGTACGGTGTGTCCTGAAACTTCGAAAAAACACAGCTTAGGGAGCATAGGGCACGTCCACTCATGGTCGTATAAATTGGGAAAACTAAAAATCAGCAAGACACAGGCACCCCAATGATTAGGGCTGCTCAGTTGACAAGAACCTCCACTTCATGACACCTTAAATATCCCAGGAAAGAAAAAAATGGATAAAGAATTTGTGGTCCTTATGTAAAATGGAATATCACTCAGACATGAAATAAATGTCATAAGGCTAGTAGAAGCAAGATGAGTGGATTTAGGAACGACGATTCTAAGTGAAATAAGTCACACAGAAAAAGACACTTATCATAAGCTATCACTTATAGAGGGAATGTAAAAACCGCTACACTTGAACTGAATTACAAAACAGAACAGAGTCACACGTTTAGAAAACACACTATGGCTGCTTAACAGGAAAGGTGAGGTGGGGTGATGCATAAAACAAGGGTTTCCAATTCACGCACATACCGTTCCATACACCCAATATGTAATAGACAAGACCTACACCTTGCTCAGTGAACTGGACACAACACCCCCTATTCACCGCACAAGAATATATCTGACTAGTAAGAATCGTAAAACCTATGTATTGATATCTCTCTGGAAGTGAGTCAAGTGGGTGTAAAGCCGCATCAACTCAGCCGTGAAAGGCCGCTAAACCCCATTATAAAAATAAATTACTTTTAAAAACCCGTAAAACAAAGACAGTGAAAGAGAGAGAAATCCTTCCAAAATTCGGTCAGGGGCTGTGATGCAACCTGGATTGACCATATCTAGACACACAGCTGGATGAGACATAAGGGTGGACACTCTTGGGGCTGAGAGGTTGGGTGAGGTTGGGTGAGCAAACGCACAACCTTTAAAGTAATACTGCGTGGTACGCATCCCATGGGTCCCAAATCTCCACGTTCAAGGGCATCTTCCTACATCGAAAACATACATGAGAAACCCAGAAGATGGTACACCGTGTGATTTTGAAAGGTTTCTAAAACGCACCTCATTTCTCATCTCCTTGTGCTCGGGTTCGCCATTCCAGGTACTTTACTAGCAATCTCCCTACTTGGAGAATCAGCACCTTTAACCTCCTGTTCCCTACAGGTTGCAATTTGTCCTGAGGATGAACGGGAAGAGGGGCAACCAATGAGAGACTAGATCTAGGTGTTGGGACAGGCACAGGTCACTCTATTTTCCCATCAGGAAGAAGAATTAACCACAGGCTCAGCCTGCCGCCCAGAAGCAGAATAGGGCCTGAGGCAATCCCGCGCTCTTGCGGCCAGTTCCCAAAAAAGCGAGTTGCAAAATGGAGCCCAGGGACACTGCCTTTCACAAACCCGCAGAGTTATAAATGATAACTCTCGTCCACAAATATATTGAGGGAAGGCAATGAAGAGGATTTGAAAGCAAGGCAGAATTGCAGGAAACAGGTTTCAGGAGGTAGATTCGAATCGCCTTTAAAGCACATGAAAAGCGGCAAAACTTCGACAATGATGCCCTTGGCCAAAAAGGGCGTATGCGTTTTTTCCTGAATATATTCAGGAAAAAACGCATACGCCCTTTTTGGCCAACCAAGCAACCTGGAAAGGCAAATCAGCGCTACAAAGTAGTCTCGCTTCCCATCGGTCAAAAGGGCCATGCTGCAAAAAGTGTCAAAACCAGAAATGCAGGACAGGCCATGGAGAAATGGCAGCCTTGCTACGCTGATGGGCGGGATGTAAATTGCCAACAGCCACTCTGGAGAAGTGTACGGTGTGTCCTGAAACATCTAAAACACACAGCTTAGGGAGCATAGGGCACATCCACTCATGGGCGTATAAATTGGGAAAACTAAAAATCAGCAAGACACAGGCACCCCAAAGTTTAGGGCTGCTCTGTTGACAAGAACCTCCACTTCATGACACCTTAAATATCCCAGGAAAGAGAAAAATGGATAAAGAAGTTGTGGTCCTTATGTACAATGGAATATCACGCAGACATGAAATCAATATCATAAGGCTAGAAGAAGCAAGATGAGTGGACTTAGGTACGATGATTCTAAGTGAAATAAGTCACACAGAAAAAGACACTTATCATAAGCTATCACTTATAGAGGGAATGTAAAAACCGCTACACTTGAACTGAGTTACAAAACAGAACAGAGTCACACGTTTAGAAAACACACTATGGCTGCTTAACGGGAAAGGTGAGGTGGGGTGATGCATAAAACAAGGGTTTCAAATTCGCTCACATACCGTTCCATACACCCAATATGTAATAGAAAAGACCGACTCCTTGCTCAGTGAACTGGACTCAACACCCCCTATTCACCGCACAAGAATATATGTGACTAGTAAGAATCTTAAAACCTATGTATTGATATCTGTCTGGAAGTGAGTCAAGTGGGTGTAAAGCCGCATAAACACAGCCGTGAAAAGCAGCTAAACCCCATTATAAAAATAAATTACTTTTAAAAACCCGTAAAACAAAGACAGTGAAAGGGAGAGAAATTCTTACAAAATTTGTTCAGAGGCTGTGATGCAACCTGGATTGACCATATCTAGACCCACAGCTGGATGAGTCATAAGGGTGGACACACTTGGGGCTGAGAGGTTGGGTGAGGTTGGGTGAGCAAACACAGACCCTTTAAAGTAATACTGCGTGGTACCCATCCCATGGTTCCCAAATCTCCAGGTTCAAGGGCATCTTCCTACATCGAAAACATGCATGAGAAACCAAGAAGATGGTACACTGTGTGATTTTGAAAGGTTTCTAAAACGCACCTCATTTCTCATCTCCTTGTGTTCGGGTTCGCCATTCCAGCTACTTTACTAGCAATCTCCCTACTTGGAGAATCAGCACCTTTAACCTCCTGTTCCGTACAGGTTGCAATTTGTCCTGAGGATGAAAGGGAAGAGGGGCAACCAATGAGAGACTAGATCTAGGTGTTGGGACAGGCACAGGTCACTCTATTTTCCCATCAGGAAGAAGAATTAACCACAGGCTCAGCCTGCCGCCCAGAAGCAGAATAGGGCCTGAGGCAATCCCGTGCGTTTGCGGCCAGCTCCCAAAAAAGACAGTTGAAAAATGGAGCTCAGGGGCACTGCAATTCACAAACCTGCTGAGTTATAAATGATAACTCTCGTCCAAAAATATATTGAGGGAAGGCAACGAAGACGATTTAAAAGCAAGGCAGAATTGCAGGAAACAGATTTCAGGAGGTAGATTTGAATCGCCTTTAAAGCACATGAAAGGTGGCAAAACGTCGACAATGATGACCTTGGCCAAAAAGAGCGTATGCGTTTTTTCCTGAATATATTCAGGAAAAAACGCATACGCCCTTTTTGGCCAACCAAGCAACCTGGAAAGGCAAATCAGCGCTACAAAGAAGTCTCGCTTCCCATCGGTCAAAAGGGCCATGCTGCAAAAATTTTCAAAACCAGAAATGCAGGACAGGCCATGGAGAAATGGCAGCCTTGCTACGCTGATGGGAGGGATGTAAATTGCCAACAGCCACACTGGAGAAGTGTACGGTGTGTCCTGAAACTTCGAAAAAACACAGCTTAGGGAGCATAGGGCACGTCCACTCATGGTCGTATAAATTGGGAAAACTAAAAATCAGCAAGACACAGGCACCCCAATGATTAGGGCTGCTCAGTTGACAAGAACCTCCACTTCATGACACCTTAAATATCCCAGGAAAGAAAAAAATGGATAAAGAATTTGTGGTCCTTATGTAAAATGGAATATCACTCAGACATGAAATAAATGTCATAAGGCTAGTAGAAGCAAGATGAGTGGATTTAGGAACGACGATTCTAAGTGAAATAAGTCACACAGAAAAAGACACTTATCATAAGCTATCACTTATAGAGGGAATGTAAAAACCGCTACACTTGAACTGAATTACAAAACAGAACAGAGTCACACGTTTAGAAAACACACTATGGCTGCTTAACAGGAAAGGTGAGGTGGGGTGATGCATAAAACAAGGGTTTCAGATTCGCGCACATACCGTTCCATACACCCAATATGTAATAGACAAGACCTACACCTTGCTCAGTGAACTGGACACAACACCCCCTATTCACCGCACAAGAATATATCTGACTAGTAAGAATCGTAAAACCTATGTATTGATATCTCTCTGGAAGTGAGTCAAGTGGGTGTAAAGCCGCATCAACTCAGCCGTGAAAGGCCGCTAAACCCCATTATAAAAATAAATTACTTTTAAAAACCCGTAAAACAAAGACAGTGAAAGAGAGAGAAATCCTTCCAAAATTCGGTCAGGGGCTGTGATGCAACCTGGATTGACCATATCTAGACACACAGCTGGATGAGACATAAGGGTGGACACTCTTGGGGCTGAGAGGTTGGGTGAGGTTGGGTGAGCAAACGCACAACCTTTAAAGTAATACTGCGTGGTACGCATCCCATGGGTCCCAAATCTCCACGTTCAAGGGCATCTTCCTACATCGAAAACATACATGAGAAACCCAGATGATGGTACACCGTGTGATTTTGAAAGGTTTCTAAAACGCACCTCATTTCTCATCTCCTTGTGCTCGGGTTCGCCATTCCAGGTACTTTACTAGCAATCTCCCTACTTGGAGAATCAGCACCTTTAACCTCCTGTTCCCTACAGGTTGCAATTTGTCCTGAGGATGAACGGGAAGAGGGGCAACCAATGAGAGACTAGATCTAGGTGTTGGGACAGGCACAGGTCACTCTATTTTCCCATCAGGAAGAAGAATTAACCACAGGCTCAGCCTGCCGCCCAGAAGCAGAATAGGGCCTGAGGCAATCCCGCGCTCTTGCGGCCAGTTCCCAAAAAAGCGAGTTGCAAAATGGAGCCCAGGGACACTGCCTTTCACAAACCCGCAGAGTTATAAATGATAACTCTCGTCCACAAATATATTGAGGGAAGGCAATGAAGAGGATTTGAAAGCAAGGCAGAATTGCAGGAAACAGGTTTCAGGAGGTAGATTCGAATCGCCTTTAAAGCACATGAAAAGCGGCAAAACTTCGACAATGATGCCCTTGGCCAAAAAGGGCGTATGCGTTTTTTCCTGAATATATTCAGGAAAAAACGCATACGCCCTTTTTGGCCAACCAAGCAACCTGGAAAGGCAAATCAGCGCTACAAAGTAGTCTCGCTTCCCATCGGTCAAAAGGGCCATGCTGCAAAAAGTGTCAAAACCAGAAATGCAGGACAGGCCATGGAGAAATGGCAGCCTTGCTACGCTGATGGGCGGGATGTAAATTGCCAACAGCCACTCTGGAGAAGTGTACGGTGTGTCCTGAAACATCTAAAACACACAGCTTAGGGAGCATAGGGCACATCCACTCATGGGCGTATAAATTGGGAAAACTAAAAATCAGCAAGACACAGGCACCCCAAAGTTTAGGGCTGCTCTGTTGACAAGAACCTCCACTTCATGACACCTTAAATATCCCAGGAAAGAGAAAAATGGATAAAGAAGTTGTGGTCCTTATGTACAATGGAATATCACGCAGACATGAAATCAATATCATAAGGCTAGAAGAAGCAAGATGAGTGGACTTAGGTACGATGATTCTAAGTGAAATAAGTCACACAGAAAAAGACACTTATCATAAGCTATCACTTATAGAGGGAATGTAAAAACCGCTACACTTGAACTGAGTTACAAAACAGAACAGAGTCACACGTTTAGAAAACACACTATGGCTGCTTAACGGGAAAGGTGAGGTGGGGTGATGCATAAAACAAGGGTTTCAAATTCGCTCACATACCGTTCCATACACCCAATATGTAATAGAAAAGACCGACTCCTTGCTCAGTGAACTGGACTCAACACCCCCTATTCACCGCACAAGAATATATGTGACTAGTAAGAATCTTAAAACCTATGTATTGATATCTGTCTGGAAGTGAGTCAAGTGGGTGTAAAGCCGCATAAACACAGCCGTGAAAAGCAGCTAAACCCCATTATAAAAATAAATTACTTTTAAAAACCCGTAAAACAAAGACAGTGAAAGGGAGAGAAATTCTTACAAAATTTGTTCAGAGGCTGTGATGCAACCTGGATTGACCATATCTAGACCCACAGCTGGATGAGTCATAAGGGTGGACACACTTGGGGCTGAGAGGTTGGGTGAGGTTGGGTGAGCAAACACAGACCCTTTAAAGTAATACTGCGTGGTACCCATCCCATGGTTCCCAAATCTCCAGGTTCAAGGGCATCTTCCTACATCGAAAACATGCATGAGAAACCAAGAAGATGGTACACTGTGTGATTTTGAAAGGTTTCTAAAACGCACCTCATTTCTCATCTCCTTGTGTTCGGGTTCGCCATTCCAGCTACTTTACTAGCAATCTCCCTACTTGGAGAATCAGCACCTTTAACCTCCTGTTCCGTACAGGTTGCAATTTGTCCTGAGGATGAAAGGGAAGAGGGGCAACCAATGAGAGACTAGATCTAGGTGTTGGGACAGGCACAGGTCACTCTATTTTCCCATCAGGAAGAAGAATTAACCACAGGCTCAGCCTGCCGCCCAGAAGCAGAATAGGGCCTGAGGCAATCCCGTGCGTTTGCGGCCAGCTCCCAAAAAAGACAGTTGAAAAATGGAGCTCAGGGGCACTGCAATTCACAAACCTGCTGAGTTATAAATGATAACTCTCGTCCAAAAATATATTGAGGGAAGGCAACGAAGACGATTTAAAAGCAAGGCAGAATTGCAGGAAACAGATTTCAGGAGGTAGATTTGAATCGCCTTTAAAGCACATGAAAGGTGGCAAAACGTCGACAATGATGACCTTGGCCAAAAAGAGCGTATGCGTTTTTTCCTGAATATATTCAGGAAAAAACGCATACGCCCTTTTTGGCCAACCAAGCAACCTGGAAAGGCAAATCAGCGCTACAAAGAAGTCTCGCTTCCCATCGGTCAAAAGGGCCATGCTGCAAAAATTTTCAAAACCAGAAATGCAGGACAGGCCATGGAGAAATGGCAGCCTTGCTACGCTGATGGGAGGGATGTAAATTGCCAACAGCCACACTGGAGAAGTGTACGGTGTGTCCTGAAACTTCGAAAAAACACAGCTTAGGGAGCATAGGGCACGTCCACTCATGGTCGTATAAATTGGGAAAACTAAAAATCAGCAAGACACAGGCACCCCAATGATTAGGGCTGCTCAGTTGACAAGAACCTCCACTTCATGACACCTTAAATATCCCAGGAAAGAAAAAAATGGATAAAGAATTTGTGGTCCTTATGTAAAATGGAATATCACTCAGACATGAAATAAATGTCATAAGGCTAGTAGAAGCAAGATGAGTGGATTTAGGAACGACGATTCTAAGTGAAATAAGTCACACAGAAAAAGACACTTATCATAAGCTATCACTTATAGAGGGAATGTAAAAACCGCTACACTTGAACTGAATTACAAAACAGAACAGAGTCACACGTTTAGAAAACACACTATGGCTGCTTAACAGGAAAGGTGAGGTGGGGTGATGCATAAAACAAGGGTTTCAGATTCGCGCACATACCGTTCCATACACCCAATATGTAATAGACAAGACCTACACCTTGCTCAGTGAACTGGACACAACACCCCCTATTCACCGCACAAGAATATATCTGACTAGTAAGAATCGTAAAACCTATGTATTGATATCTCTCTGGAAGTGAGTCAAGTGGGTGTAAAGCCGCATCAACTCAGCCGTGAAAGGCCGCTAAACCCCATTATAAAAATAAATTACTTTTAAAAACCCGTAAAACAAAGACAGTGAAAGAGAGAGAAATCCTTCCAAAATTCGGTCAGGGGCTGTGATGCAACCTGGATTGACCATATCTAGACACACAGCTGGATGAGACATAAGGGTGGACACTCTTGGGGCTGAGAGGTTGGGTGAGGTTGGGTGAGCAAACGCACAACCTTTAAAGTAATACTGCGTGGTACGCATCCCATGGGTCCCAAATCTCCACGTTCAAGGGCATCTTCCTACATCGAAAACATACATGAGAAACCCAGATGATGGTACACCGTGTGATTTTGAAAGGTTTCTAAAACGCACCTCATTTCTCATCTCCTTGTGCTCGGGTTCGCCATTCCAGGTACTTTACTAGCAATCTCCCTACTTGGAGAATCAGCACCTTTAACCTCCTGTTCCCTACAGGTTGCAATTTGTCCTGAGGATGAACGGGAAGAGGGGCAACCAATGAGAGACTAGATCTAGGTGTTGGGACAGGCACAGGTCACTCTATTTTCCCATCAGGAAGAAGAATTAACCACAGGCTCAGCCTGCCGCCCAGAAGCAGAATAGGGCCTGAGGCAATCCCGCGCTCTTGCGGCCAGTTCCCAAAAAAGCGAGTTGCAAAATGGAGCCCAGGGACACTGCCTTTCACAAACCCGCAGAGTTATAAATGATAACTCTCGTCCACAAATATATTGAGGGAAGGCAATGAAGAGGATTTGAAAGCAAGGCAGAATTGCAGGAAACAGGTTTCAGGAGGTAGATTCGAATCGCCTTTAAAGCACATGAAAAGCGGCAAAACTTCGACAATGATGCCCTTGGCCAAAAAGGGCGTATGCGTTTTTTCCTGAATATATTCAGGAAAAAACGCATACGCCCTTTTTGGCCAACCAAGCAACCTGGAAAGGCAAATCAGCGCTACAAAGTAGTCTCGCTTCCCATCGGTCAAAAGGGCCATGCTGCAAAAAGTGTCAAAACCAGAAATGCAGGACAGGCCATGGAGAAATGGCAGCCTTGCTACGCTGATGGGCGGGATGTAAATTGCCAACAGCCACTCTGGAGAAGTGTACGGTGTGTCCTGAAACATCTAAAACACACAGCTTAGGGAGCATAGGGCACATCCACTCATGGGCGTATAAATTGGGAAAACTAAAAATCAGCAAGACACAGGCACCCCAAAGTTTAGGGCTGCTCTGTTGACAAGAACCTCCACTTCATGACACCTTAAATATCCCAGGAAAGAGAAAAATGGATAAAGAAGTTGTGGTCCTTATGTACAATGGAATATCACGCAGACATGAAATCAATATCATAAGGCTAGAAGAAGCAAGATGAGTGGACTTAGGTACGATGATTCTAAGTGAAATAAGTCACACAGAAAAAGACACTTATCATAAGCTATCACTTATAGAGGGAATGTAAAAACCGCTACACTTGAACTGAGTTACAAAACAGAACAGAGTCACACGTTTAGAAAACACACTATGGCTGCTTAACGGGAAAGGTGAGGTGGGGTGATGCATAAAACAAGGGTTTCAAATTCGCTCACATACCGTTCCATACACCCAATATGTAATAGAAAAGACCGACTCCTTGCTCAGTGAACTGGACTCAACACCCCCTATTCACCGCACAAGAATATATGTGACTAGTAAGAATCTTAAAACCTATGTATTGATATCTGTCTGGAAGTGAGTCAAGTGGGTGTAAAGCCGCATAAACACAGCCGTGAAAAGCAGCTAAACCCCATTATAAAAATAAATTACTTTTAAAAACCCGTAAAACAAAGACAGTGAAAGGGAGAGAAATTCTTACAAAATTTGTTCAGAGGCTGTGATGCAACCTGGATTGACCATATCTAGACCCACAGCTGGATGAGTCATAAGGGTGGACACACTTGGGGCTGAGAGGTTGGGTGAGGTTGGGTGAGCAAACACAGACCCTTTAAAGTAATACTGCGTGGTACCCATCCCATGGTTCCCAAATCTCCAGGTTCAAGGGCATCTTCCTACATCGAAAACATGCATGAGAAACCAAGAAGATGGTACACTGTGTGATTTTGAAAGGTTTCTAAAACGCACCTCATTTCTCATCTCCTTGTGTTCGGGTTCGCCATTCCAGCTACTTTACTAGCAATCTCCCTACTTGGAGAATCAGCACCTTTAACCTCCTGTTCCGTACAGGTTGCAATTTGTCCTGAGGATGAAAGGGAAGAGGGGCAACCAATGAGAGACTAGATCTAGGTGTTGGGACAGGCACAGGTCACTCTATTTTCCCATCAGGAAGAAGAATTAACCACAGGCTCAGCCTGCCGCCCAGAAGCAGAATAGGGCCTGAGGCAATCCCGTGCGTTTGCGGCCAGCTCCCAAAAAAGACAGTTGAAAAATGGAGCTCAGGGGCACTGCAATTCACAAACCTGCTGAGTTATAAATGATAACTCTCGTCCAAAAATATATTGAGGGAAGGCAACGAAGACGATTTAAAAGCAAGGCAGAATTGCAGGAAACAGATTTCAGGAGGTAGATTTGAATCGCCTTTAAAGCACATGAAAGGTGGCAAAACGTCGACAATGATGACCTTGGCCAAAAAGAGCGTATGCGTTTTTTCCTGAATATATTCAGGAAAAAACGCATACGCCCTTTTTGGCCAACCAAGCAACCTGGAAAGGCAAATCAGCGCTACAAAGAAGTCTCGCTTCCCATCGGTCAAAAGGGCCATGCTGCAAAAATTTTCAAAACCAGAAATGCAGGACAGGCCATGGAGAAATGGCAGCCTTGCTACGCTGATGGGAGGGATGTAAATTGCCAACAGCCACACTGGAGAAGTGTACGG
Organism: Eschrichtius robustus; assembly: GCF_028021215.1. Taxonomy (NCBI): domain Eukaryota; kingdom Metazoa; phylum Chordata; class Mammalia; order Artiodactyla; family Eschrichtiidae; genus Eschrichtius; species Eschrichtius robustus. Next base: position 4,994 of record NW_027175308.1, on the reverse strand, counting down.
TGTGTCCTGAAACTTCGAAAAAACACAGCTTAGGGAGCATAGGGCACGTCCACTCATGGTCGTATAAATTGGGAAAACTAAAAATCAGCAAGACACAGGCACCCCAATGATTAGGGCTGCTCAGTTGACAAGAACCTCCACTTCATGACACCTTAAATATCCCAGGAAAGAAAAAAATGGATAAAGAATTTGTGGTCCTTATGTAAAATGGAATATCACTCAGACATGAAATAAATGTCATAAGGCTAGTAGAAGCAAGATGAGTGGATTTAGGAACGACGATTCTAAGTGAAATAAGTCACACAGAAAAAGACACTTATCATAAGCTATCACTTATAGAGGGAATGTAAAAACCGCTACACTTGAACTGAATTACAAAACAGAACAGAGTCACACGTTTAGAAAACACACTATGGCTGCTTAACAGGAAAGGTGAGGTGGGGTGATGCATAAAACAAGGGTTTCAAATTCGCGCACATACCGTTCCATACACCCAATATGTAATAGACAAGACCTACACCTTGCTCAGTGAACTGGACACAACACCCCCTATTCACCGCACAAGAATATATCTGACTAGTAAGAATCGTAAAACCTATGTATTGATATCTCTCTGGAAGTGAGTCAAGTGGGTGTAAAGCCGCATCAACTCAGCCGTGAAAGGCCGCTAAACCCCATTATAAAAATAAATTACTTTTAAAAACCCGTAAAACAAAGACAGTGAAAGAGAGAGAAATCCTTCCAAAATTGGTCAGGGGCTGTGATGCAACCTGGATTGACCATATCTAGACACACAGCTGGATGAGACATAAGGGTGGACACTCTTGGGGCTGAGAGGTTGGGTGAGGTTGGGTGAGCAAACGCACAACCTTTAAAGTAATACTGCGTGGTACGCATCCCATGGGTCCCAAATCTCCACGTTCAAGGGCATCTTCCTACATCGAAAACATACATGAGAAACCCAGAAGATGGTACACCGTGTGATTTTGAAAGGTTTCTAAAACGCACCTCATTTCTCATCTCCTTGTGCTCGGGTTCGCCATTCCAGGTACTTTACTAGCAATCTCCCTACTTGGAGAATCAGCACCTTTAACCTCCTGTTCCCTACAGGTTGCAATTTGTCCTGAGGATGAACGGGAAGAGGGGCAACCAATGAGAGACTAGATCTAGGTGTTGGGACAGGCACAGGTCACTCTATTTTCCCATCAGGAAGAAGAATTAACCACAGGCTCAGCCTGCCGCCCAGAAGCAGAATAGGGCCTGAGGCAATCCCGCGCTCTTGCGGCCAGTTCCCAAAAAAGCGAGTTGCAAAATGGAGCCCAGGGACACTGCCTTTCACAAACCCGCAGAGTTATAAATGATAACTCTCGTCCACAAATATATTGAGGGAAGGCAATGAAGAGGATTTGAAAGCAAGGCAGAATTGCAGGAAACAGGTTTCAGGAGGTAGATTCGAATCGCCTTTAAAGCACATGAAAAGCGGCAAAACTTCGACAATGATGCCCTTGGCCAAAAAGGGCGTATGCGTTTTTTCCTGAATATATTCAGGAAAAAACGCATACGCCCTTTTTGGCCAACCAAGCAACCTGGAAAGGCAAATCAGCGCTACAAAGTAGTCTCGCTTCCCATCGGTCAAAAGGGCCATGCTGCAAAAAGTGTCAAAACCAGAAATGCAGGACAGGCCATGGAGAAATGGCAGCCTTGCTACGCTGATGGGCGGGATGTAAATTGCCAACAGCCACTCTGGAGAAGTGTACGGTGTGTCCTGAAACATCTAAAACACACAGCTTAGGGAGCATAGGGCACATCCACTCATGGGCGTATAAATTGGGAAAACTAAAAATCAGCAAGACACAGGCACCCCAAAGTTTAGGGCTGCTCTGTTGACAAGAACCTCCACTTCATGACACCTTAAATATCCCAGGAAAGAGAAAAATGGATAAAGAAGTTGTGGTCCTTATGTACAATGGAATATCACGCAGACATGAAATCAATATCATAAGGCTAGAAGAAGCAAGATGAGTGGACTTAGGTACGATGATTCTAAGTGAAATAAGTCACACAGAAAAAGACACTTATCATAAGCTATCACTTATAGAGGGAATGTAAAAACCGCTACACTTGAACTGAGTTACAAAACAGAACAGAGTCACACGTTTAGAAAACACACTATGGCTGCTTAACGGGAAAGGTGAGGTGGGGTGATGCATAAAACAAGGGTTTCAAATTCGCTCACATACCGTTCCATACACCCAATATGTAATAGAAAAGACCGACTCCTTGCTCAGTGAACTGGACTCAACACCCCCTATTCACCGCACAAGAATATATGTGACTAGTAAGAATCTTAAAACCTATGTATTGATATCTGTCTGGAAGTGAGTCAAGTGGGTGTAAAGCCGCATAAACACAGCCGGGAAAAGCAGCTAAACCCCATTATAAAAATAAATTACTTTTAAAAACCCGTAATACGAAGACAGTGAAAGAGAGAGAAATTCTTACAAAATTCGTTCAGAGGCAGTGATGCAACCTGGATTGAACATATCTAGACCCACAGCTGGATGAGACATAAGGGTGGACACACTTGGGGCTGAGAGGTTGGGTGAGGTTGGGTGAGCAAACGCACAACCTTTAAAGTAATACTGCGTGGTACCCATTCCATGGGTCCCAAATCTCCAGGTTCAAGGGCATCTTCCTACATCGAAAACATGCATGAGAAACCCAGAAGATGGTACACCGTGTGATTTTGAAAGGTTTCTAAAACGCACCTCATTTCTCATCTCCTTGTGCTCGGGTTCGCCATTCCAGGTACGTTACTAGCAATCTCCCTACTTGGAGAATCAGCACCTTTAACCTCCTGTTCCCTACAGGTTGCAATTTGTCCTAAGGATGAACGGGAAGAGGGACAACCAATGAGAGACTAGATCTAGGTGTTGGGACAGGCACAGGTCACTCTATTTTCCCATCAGGAAGAAGAATTAACCACAGGCTCAGCCTGCCGCCCAGAAGCAGAATAGGGCCTGAGGCAAACCCGCGCTCTTACGGCCAGCTCCCAAAAAAGCGAGTTGAAAAATGGAGCCCAGGGACACTGCCATTCACAAACCCGCAGAGTTATAAATGATAACTCTCGTCCACAATATATTGAGGGAAGGCAACGAAGAGGATTTGAAAGCAAGGCAGAATTGCAGGAAACAGGTTCAGGAGGTAGATTCGAATCGCCTTTAAAGCACATGAAAAGTCGCAAAACGTCGACAATGATGCCCTTGGCCAAAAAGGGCGTATGCGTTTTTTCCTGAATATATTCAGGAAAAAACGCATACGCCCTTTTTGGCCAACCAAGCAACCTGGAAAGGCAAATCAGCGCTACAAATTAGTCTCGCTACCCATCGGTCAAAAGGGCCATGCTGCAAAAAGTGTCAAAACCAGAAATGCAGGATAGGCCATGGAGAAATGGCAGCCTTGCTACGCTGAGGGGTGGGATGTAAATTGCCAACAGCCACTCTGGAGAAGTGTACGGTGTGTCCTGAAACATCTAAAACACACAGCTTAGGGAGCATAGGGCACGTCCACTCATGGGCGTATAAATTGGGAAAACTAAAAATCAGCAAGACACAGGCACCCCAAAGTTTAGGGCTGCTCTGTTGACAAGAACCTCCACTTCATGACACCTTAAATATCCCAGGAAAGAGAAAAATGGATAAAGAAGTTGTGATCCTTATGTACAATGGAATATCACGCAGACATGAAATCAATATCATAAGGCTAGAAGAAGCAAGATGAGTGGACTTAGGTACGATGATTCTAAGTGAAATAAGTCACACAGAAAAAGACACTTATCATAAGCTATCACTTATAGAGGGAATGTAAAAACCGCTACACTTGAACTGAGTTACAAAACAGAACAGAGTCACACGTTAGAAAACACACTATGGCTGCTTAACGGGAAAGGTGAGGTGGGGTGATGCATAAAACAAGGGTTTCAAATTCGCTCAGATACCGTTCCATACACCCAATATGTAATAGAAAAGACCGACTCCTTGCTCAGTGAACTGGACTCAACACCCCCTATTCACCGCACAAGAATATATGTGACTAGTAAGAATCTTAAAACCTATGTATTGATATCTGTCTGGAAGTGAGTCAAGTGGGTGTAAAGCCGCATAAACACAGCCGTGAAAAGCAGCTAAACCCCATTATAAAAATAAATTACTTTTAAAAACCCGTAAAACAAAGACAGTGAAAGGGAGAGAAATTCTTACAAAATTTGTTCAGAGGCTGTGATGCAACCTGGATTGACCATATCTAGACCCACAGCTGGATGAGTCATAAGGGTGGACACACTTGGGGCTGAGAGGTTGGGTGAGGTTGGGTGAGCAAACACAGACCCTTTAAAGTAATACTGCGTGGTACCCATCCCATGGGTCCCAAATCTCCAGGTTCAAGGGCATCTTCCTACATCGAAAACATGCATGAGAAACCAAGAAGATGGTACACCGTGTGATTTTGAAAGGTTTCTAAAACGCACCTCATTTCTCATCTCCTTGTGTTCGGGTTCGCCATTCCAGCTACTTTACTAGCAATCTCCCTACTTGGAGAATCAGCACCTTTAACCTCCTGTTCCGTACAGGTTGCAATTTGTCCTGAGGATGAAAGGGAAGAGGGGCAACCAATGAGAGACTAGATCTAGGTGTTGGGACAGGCACAGGTCACTCTATTTTCCCATCAGGAAGAAGAATTAACCACAGGCTCAGCCTACCGCCGGGAACCAGAATAGGGCCTTAGGCAATCCCCTGGGTTTGCGGCCAGCTCCCAAAAAAGACAGTTGAAAAATAGAGCTCAGGGGCACTGCAATTCACAAACCTGCTGAGTTATAAATGATAACTCTCGTCCAAAAATATATTGAGGGAAGGCAACGAAGAGGATTTGAAAGCAAGGCAGAATTGCAGGAAACAGATTTCAGGAGGTAGATACGAATCGCCTTTAAAGCACATGAA